>NC_045030.1:120026307-120030328 GCF_008632895.1 Mastomys coucha
AGGATTGCAAATTCGATCATCAATAGGAGGAGAGGACCTCAGCCCTGTGAAGGTTCTGAGCCCCAGTGCAGGGGAATGCCAGGGCCAGAAAGTGGGAGAGGACGGGGTGGGAGGCATGGGGAGGGGGGAGACAACAGGGGTTTGTTTTTGTTGTTTTTGTTTGTTTGTTTGTTTCTTTGATTTTTGGAGGGGAAACTGGGAATGGAGAAATTTACATGTAAATAAAGAAAATATCTAATAAAAATACATATATTAGAAATTTGTACATTTAAAATATGTAGGAATGGCTGGAGAGATGACTTAACAGTAAGAACAGTTGTTGCTCTTACAGAGTACTGAGGTTTTGTTTTTAGTATGCACATGGTGGCTCAAAACTCATAGTTTTAGTTCCAGTCCACACTTCTCATTTACTTGGGCACCTGGTCTTTACATAATATATATACATACAGTTAAGTCATGATAAGACATGCCTATGAACTCAGAAGTTATAGGTGAAGGCATAAGAATGATAAGTTCAAAATTACCCTTGGTGACATACTGAGTTAAAGATAGCCTGGGTTACATAAATTTCCATCTCAGAAATACAAAAGCATAAAAATAAATATAAAATCCATAAGAAAATAAATGTTAGCCTAGTGCAGAGGCACAACTATTGATGCTTTTGAAGTATGGAAAATGCCAGGTAATGTTAGGATATATTTTGTTGTCAAATGAAAATAAAGTTTAATTATTTGGATTATTTTATGGACCTGAGGAACTGAGAAAGGGTGCCACTTAGATGAAACCTGAAGAACATGGAGAGAATCCTAGGATAAGTAGCAATGTGACTATGTCCAAATCAATTCTCAAAACACAGAAGAAAGGTGCTTCTCTGCAGGGTGTGATACGAATGTGGTGGTAGCTAATTTACAATTTTGTAGTGACTAACAGAAATAGACTTCCCTATTAGATAGAGGCAGCAACAACTGAGGAAACCTTACTTCTTCTAGTACTCTCCATTCCTCTCTCTCTTCTCTTTCTTGTAATCTGTTCTCCACATTCAAGGACACTGGCTTCCATTTTCTAAAGATGGTAGTCAAAATCAAAGAAGCAAATGAGGCACAAAGTATGGCTCATCCTGTGTTTGATTCTTCCTCTTTCTTCCTCCCTTTGGACATCTGTGTTAATGGCTTTTCAGACCACTATATTCATGTTATGGTAGAAAGTCTTTGCCGTTCTGCTGATGAGAGAACAGAGTAAACTAACATAACAATAGGATATGTATCCCAGAGACATTCAAAGCAGACAGGTTTAAGAGGGGATTTATTACAATTAAAGAGCAAATGTCAATTCAAAATTAAAACTGTAACTATTTATGCATAAGTTAAAGATTCCTATGAGCACTTTCTTGGCAGACAAGAAAATGCTGGATGATTGTTTTTGTTTGTTTTTGCAATAGAGGGAGGATAGTTGTTATTTAAAGATAAACCATTTCCAAAAATGTTCTCACCCTCTTTTGTTTAAACAATATTTTCAGCAATATTCTATATGGATTTGTGGATTTATGTATCCCTTTTCAGTACATCTGTAAAAATCCGCCTTGAAAGTATCATTTTTGTAAGGGTGTTTTCTTTTGTATTTTCTTTTCTTTTTATTTTGAAAACATAACAGTATGTGTCAGGATCAGTAAGCCCGAGGGAAAATTGAGAAGTAGCACAATGTATTATATTGAGAGAATGACCTCTCAGTAACAACCCAAGAGCCTCATTGTGCAGAACCTTTTTTGGTCTAAAGGAACAGAATCTGACAAGTTCAGTCACATCAATATGTGAATGACTTAATGTGTTAATTGTCTTTGGAGAATTTACATTTTAATAGAGAACTCACTAAAAGAATAATGCTTAACACAACAATTAAGATTTTATCAAAAGTATTATACAGCAAATGTTTTTGTGTATGTGTGTGTGTGTGTGTGTGTGTGTGTGTGTGTGTGTGTGTGTATTAGAACAGTGGTAATAGTTATGAAGAGGAATTTTTGAGTGGTAAGACAATGCAGTTCCTTTACAATACCAGTGAGGCTAGCTCTGACAATTGTTACTGTAGAAGTGGATAATGCAGTGTGAGTTACTGAGGAAAAATAGTGTTGAGTAATTGTGTTTCATTTACTGAATCCTTTTATTACTCAAGAAAGACTCATTTCAGATAGAAACAGTGCCACAGGCTTTTAAGAGTAATAATAGCAGTTTATATTTATTGAGGATTTAATGTACAGACGTTATACTAATAAGGTTAGATCTATTAACTTATTTAATCTTCACAGAATTGGTATATGGAAATTGAGGCTCACAGGGGGTAAAAAAGTTACTTAAGGTCATCAAGTTAGTAAATACTAGTGCTAAGCAAGCCTTTTTGTTTGGTTGGTTTTTGGTTTTTGGTTTTTTGTTTTTTGTTTTTTGTTTTTTGAGACAGGGTTTCTCTTTATAGCCCTGGCTGTCCTGGAACTCATTCTGTAGACTAGACTGGCCTCGAACTCAGAAATCCACCTGCCTCTGCCTCCCAAGTGCTGGGATTAAAGGCGTGAGCCACCTCTGCCCAGCTGTAATTATAACCTTAACAGCATACAGTACTTTCGAGATTATTTAAGTACAAGGCAGCTGATGCACTCCACATAGGGACAGTGACTTTCTTAAAACCTTGTAAGCTTTCAGCAAGATGGCTATCTTGCTGAAAACAATCTACAGATTCAACCCAATCCCCATCAAAATTCTAATTCAATTCTTCACAGACATAGAAAGAGCAATTGGCAGATTCATCTGGAATATCAAAAAGCACAGGATAGCCAAAACTATTCTCAACAATAAAGGAACCTCTGGTGGAATCACAATCCCGGACCTTAAGCTGTATTACAGAGCAATTGTGATAAAAACTGCATGGTATTGGTACAGTGACAGGCAGGTAGATCAATGGAATAGAATTGAAGTCCCAGAAATGAACACACACATCTGTGGTCACTTGATCTTTGACAAAGGAGCTAAAACCATCCAGTGGAAAAAAGGTGGCATTTTCAACAAATGGTGCTGGATCAACTGGCACTTAGCATGTAGAAGAATGCAAATCGATCCACTTCTATCTCCTTGTACAAAGCTCAAGTAAGTCCAAGTGAATCAAGGACCTCCTCATAAAACCAGAGGTTCCAGGGACTAAACCACCAACCAAAGAATACAGATGGAGGGACCCATGGCTCCAGCTGCATATATAGCAGAAGATGGCCTTGTCAGGCATCAATTGGAGGAGAGGCCCAGGGCAGGGAGGTGGGAGTGGGTGTGTGGATGGGGGAACCCACTCATAGAAGCAGGGGGAGGAGGTATGGGATAGGGGGTTTCCAGGGGGAAACCTGGAAAGGGGATAACATTTGAAATATAAATAAAGAAAATATTCAATTAAAAAAAAACTGAAAAAAACCTATGTGACTACAAAACCCCAAGTTTTCAATCTTCAAAACTATGGTCATATCCAAAGTTTACCCCATTTCCTCCCTCTAAAATGTACAGAGCCTCTGATGTGATTCAAACCTGAATCTAGGCTATGCTAATACTCGATTCTAGAAGGATTTCTTGGGGTTAGATAAAATCCAACATTCTTTAGGAACTTGTTAAACATGTTCACAGAGTCATTTCCCTTGCTTCTGGCAGGGGCATATATGGCTGTCCACATGACACATACTTGTGATAGCATATCAAAGCCTGTGGGGAGCCGTGAATCTTGAGAGGCATTCGCCATGGCAAGATGGCGCCTACTTCCGCTGTTAACTCCTAGTGGACAACTGTTTGCGCATGTGCATAGAGTACTGTTGGCACCATCTTGCCATGTGACGGCCCATCCCGGGGCGTTACGTAGGGTAATGAGCGAACAGCCAATCATGAGCAGACACACCACGCTGTGGGCAGACACGCCGCACTGTGGTGTATATAAGTAGTGTGGATTTTGGGCTCGACCCTTTTTTCACTATGGATGGAGACAAATAAACAGTTGCTGCAGAAGG
>NC_045030.1:120035422-120036401 GCF_008632895.1 Mastomys coucha
GACAAATAAACAGTTGCTGCAGAAGGAACCTAGTGTCCGCGTGTCTTCTTCCCTGCGAGAGGACCACGTGGGCTACAAAAGCCCATGATTACTTCTAGACTTCTTCAGCCCTTATTCATATGTACTTTTTAAACATCTCAAAGCCCTCTACTCTGGCCTTTCTCACCTCCCTTACTCTTTCCGAACTATGTTAGCTCCCATACTAATTGCAGTTCACAAGCTTCCATACTCCCATGTATCTGTTTATTCTTAATGGAGTTTTATACCTGCCCCTGTTATTCTCCCTTTTCTTGAAGATAGTCCTTGGTCTGCCTCTTGGCCACTCTGCCAGTGCCTCTGCCTCTAGATCCCTAGGCCTCTTCCTCCCTCCTGCCCTTAAGCACCTACTTGGCCAGCCTCTAAGACCTTTGATCTAACTCTGTCCCTTGGCTTGCCCCTCCTCCCTGCCTCTTACCAACTTAGTATGCCCAAAGCCTTAAACTGGCCTCTCTGCATCTCAGCCCCTTGGCTCTCCTCTTCTCATCTTGCACCATCAGCCTCTCAAACTACGCCTTGGCACACATCTACTCCTGTAGTTCTGCCTCTCTATCCCTTAGCGCACCCTTCCTCCCTGCCTCTTGGCCACTTGGTCTGTGCCTTTTACCATTGGTCTGTACTTTGTCCCCTCTGCCTGTTTTTGTTTGTTTGTTTGTTTGTTTGTTTTGTTGTTTTTTTTTGTTGTTTTTGTTTTATCCCCCTGACTGCTTCTCTGCCGCTAATCTGCTGTCTCCATCAAAGTGTACCTCAGTCCAGCTCTAGGCCTGTTGGTCTGACCCCCTGTCCCTTGGCCTGCACATCCTCAGAGCTTCTTGGCCCTTTATATTGCCCTTTGGCCCCTTGGTCTGTCTTATCCCCTTAGCCTGTTTTTTTGGTTTTTTTTGTTTTTGTTTTTGTTTTTTGTTTTTTGGTTTTTTTTTTGGCCTCTCAGCCTGCCTTTCTG
>NC_045030.1:120036464-120047633 GCF_008632895.1 Mastomys coucha
TCTCTGCCCATTATTCTGCCTCTCTGCCCCTTGGCCTTCCCTTCTCCCTGCCTCATAGTAACTCTTTCTGCATGCAGGATCCTCATACTCTCTCTAGGACCCTTGCACCTAGACTCCTCTGACTGCTTCTTGGCCCCATGGCTTGCCTTGACTCCCTTACCTTTTGGAACATTGGTCTGTCCCTAGGCCCTCTGCCTGCCTCTAGATCATGCAGGCTGCTTCTTGGTCCAGGCACTGTGTCCCCCCTGCCTGCTTCTCTGCCCCTCAACCTGCCTCTAGGAGACTTGCCCCCTTAAACTGTCCCTTAGGCTACCTCTAGGCCTCTTGGTTTGCCACATTTTCCCTTGGCCTGTCACTCTTCCCTTCACCCTGTCTTCCCATTTGTTTGTCCCAAGGTCATTTGTCCTCTCTCAAGGCTATTGCCTTCCTCTTGGCATCATGGCCTGCCCCTTTGTCCCAGAAATCCTTGTCACCTGGGCCCCTGGGTCTGCCACTCTGCCACTCAGCCTGACTCTTTGCCCCTCCATCTGTCCCTAGGCCCATTGGCCCCTAAGTTGGCCCATCTGCTGGCATTTTAGATCCTTAGCCTGCCCTCATCTTCTCAGCCTGCCTTTAGGCTCCTAGGCCTGCTCTTAGGCACCATGGTCTGCCATAGGCCCCTCTGCCTGTGTCTCTGCTTCTGGGTCCTTTGGCCTGTCTCTCAGGCTCTTTTACCATCACCACCTCAAACTTCTCCTCCTCCTTGTCCCACCTCTAGGACAATTGGTCTCCTTATCACTTGGAACCTTGTTCTGCCTCTAGACTTCTCTAACTGCTTCTTGGCCCCTCAACTTGCTTCTTGGCTTGAGGCCCTGTTTTTGTTAAGCTTGCCTGTCTGCCTCTTTGCCGGCCTTTCTGCCTCTAGTCCCCTCGCCCCCTTAGACTCCCCCTTGGTCCACCTTTAGGCCCATTGGTCTGCCTCTTTGTCCCTTAACCTGCCCTTATTCCCCACCTCTTGGCTGCTCTGTCTGCCTCTAGGCCCCTAGTACTCTCTCTAGACCCCTGGGACTCCCTCCAGTCACTCCCTGCATCTTGGCCTCTTGGCCTGCCTGTCTGCTGCTAGGCCTCTAAGCCATCTCACACACTGGGCCTGCCACTATATACCTCAGCCTGACTCTCTGCCCCTAGGCCTTCCACTAGGCCCATTGTCTTCTTTCTATGCCTATTCCATGGCTTTTTGGCCCCTTGTCTAGCCTCTAGGCTCTCTTGACTATCTCTATGCCCCTCAACACGCTCTTAGGCCTCTGCTTATTCTTGCTCCTCTGCCACTCAGCCCATCAGCCTGCCCCTTGGTATGCTTCTTGGTACCACTCCCTTCCTCTCTGCCTCTCACATACTTGGCTTCTAACATGCCCTGGCCTCTCCTGACCTAGGCCCCTCAAACAGCCCCTTTGCCCCACCTCTAAGCCTATTTGTCTCCCTCTTGTAGTAACTGACTGTCCCTAAGCCACTAAGTCTACCTCTAAGCCTGTTGTTCTGAGTCTCTGTCTCTGGGTTTGCCCCCTTCCCCTACCTCTTGTCACCACTGTCTGCTCTAGGCCCTACTGCCTGACTCTATGCCTCTGGGCCCTCTGCCTGCCTCTCTTTCTCTTGTCTACTTGAAACCTCAAATTGCCTCTAGTCCCATATCTAGGCCCATTGGTTTGCCACTCTGTCCCTTGACCTGGACCTCCTCCCAGCCTCTTGGTACCTTTGTCTGCCCCTAGGCTACTCATACTATCCCTAAGTCCCTGAACCTGTCACTAGGCTCCTCTGCCTGCCTGTTGACCCTTGGCCTGCGCCTCTGCTCCTAGGCCCCTAGTCCACTGGCCCCCTGGGCTGCCTCTGCCACTCAGCCTGTCTGTCCCTCAGACTTTTCCTAGGCTCATTGACCCTTTTGTGTGCCCATCTTTTGGCCTCTTGGAACCTTGACCTGCCTTTCATGTACTCTGCCTGCCACTAGGACCCAAGACTGGCTCTTATGCCTCCCCTTAGGCTTGCCCTTCCCCACCTAGACTTGAATCTTGGCCCATCTGCCTGCCCCTTGTTCTGTCTCGTGCCCCCTTTGCATGCCTCTCTGCCTCTCCCACTACTCTCTTTTGTACCTTCAGGCCCTCAAACTGCCTTAGCTCTACACTTGTTGGCCTCCCTCTTGGAGCACCAGAGTGCTCCTAGAACCCTCGACCTCCCTCTAGGCCCACTGGTCTGATTCTTTGTCTTGCCAGTCTTCCTTGACACTTGGCTCCTCTGTCTGTATTAGGCTCCTATACCTGCTTCTATACCACTAGGCTCCTCTGCTGCCTCTTGACCCCTTGGCCTGCCTTCTGGCCCTAGGACCCCTGGTTCCTGGACCCCTCTGCACCTAGCTTCCTTGGCTTGCTTCTCTGCCCCATGGGCCCTTGGCCATCCCTTAGGGCTGCCCTTCATTTTGCCCCTTGGTCACTTGCTCTACCCCTCTGTCTGCCTCTTGTCCCCTCAGGATTCCTCTAGATGTATCTGGCTGCCTTGGGGCACACCACTCAACATGCCCCTCACACCCTTGGTCCACCCTTCACCCTGTCCCTCTGCCTTTCAGCCCCTTCTCTGGACTCTCTAACTCTAGCACATTTAACCTCTAAAACTTCCCCTCAACCCATCTCTAGGACCATTGATCTGCTTCTCTGTTTCTTAACCTGCCCGTCCTCCCCACCTCTTGGTATCTCTATCTGCTCCTAGGTGCCTCTGCCTGCCTCTTGATGCTTTGGGATGCTTCTTGGCCCCAGACAGTGCTATCTCTTGGTATGCCTTCCTGCCTCCCTGCCTCCCTGCCTCCCTGCCTCCCTGCCTCCCTGCCTCCCTGCATCCCTGCATCCCTGCATCCCTGCATCCCTGCTTCTATATCCCTTAGAGTGCCCATGAAGTCCTGGGACCAACTCTAGGCACCCATGTCTGCTATAAGCCCCTCTGCCTTCTTCTCTGCCTCTCAGCTCCTTGGGCTACTTCAATGCCTCTTGCATATTTACCTCCTCAAAATTCTCTTCAGCCCACTTCTAGGCCTATTGGTCTGCCTCTCAGTCCTTTGGCTGGCCCCTCCTCCCTTCTTCTTGGCTCCTCGGTCTGCCCATTGGTCCCTAGGCCTGTCCCTCAGCAGTCTTCTTGGCCCCTTTGCCTGCCTCTCAGTCCCTTGGCCTCCCTCTCTGCTTCTTGGTCCCTCAAACTTTCCCTCAGTCCCTCAACCCACTTCTAGGCCCTTGGTCTTTCTCTCTGTCCCTTTGTCTGCCCTCTTCTCTGCCTCTTGGACTCTTGTTCTGCCCCTTGGCCTCTTGGTCTGCACCTTGGCCTCTTGGCCTGATTCTTGGTCCTGTGGCCTTCCTCTCTGCCTCTTGCATTCTCAGATAAAGGGGAAACTTATGGTATCTTTGGAAAGGTAGTTACATCAGTTGGTGTTTTGCTATGACAAACATGGAGGGGTATTTTACTGAAGCTTACACAGGTAAGACTTGTGAAAGGAGGAGTGATAACAATGTATTGGTTCACCTTACATTGTGTTGTTGAGCTCCATTTCTCATGACTACGTAAAAAGAAATGCATCAAAAAATTTGTGGTGGGGTTCTGGCAGCTTGTGTATGTGTGTGTTTTATTAAATTATTTTATTTATCTACATTCCAAATGTTGCCCTCGTTTCTGGTCTCTAGCTCCCTGAGTTCTTCATATCCTTCCTCTACTTTGCTTCTGAGAGGATACTCCCTCACCCAGCCTCCCATACCCACTTCACCCCTCCAGCATCACCTTTCCCTGAGGCATCAAGTTTCTATAGGATTAAGCATATCTTCTCCCACTGAGCTCAGACAAGGCAGTCCTCTACTACATATGTGCCAGGGACAATGAACAAGCCCATGTATGCTCTTTGATTGGTGGCTTAGACTCTGGAAGCTCAGAGGGTTCTAGGTTAGTTGATACATTTATTCTTCCTATGGGATTGCAATCCTCTTCTATTCTTTCAGTCCTTCCCTTAACTCTTCCATAGGTTCTTGGAACTCAATCCAATGATAGGCTTTAAGTATCTGCATTTGTCTCAGTCAGTTGCTGGTAGAAACTCTCAGAGGACAGCCATGCTAGGCTCCAGTCTGCAAGTGAAACATGGTATCAGTAAGAGTGTCAGGGTTTGGTGTCTGCTTATGCGATGGATCCCAAGTTGGACTGGTCAATGGATGGTCTTTTCTTCAGTCTCTGCTCCATTTTTGTCCCTGCTTTCTTTTAGACAAGAAGAATTCGGAGTCAAAAATTTTGAAGTCGGGTGGGTGACCTCATGCCTCAACTATGGTCATGTCTATCTACTGGAGGTGGTCTCTTCAGGTTCTATCTTCCAACTATTGGAAATTTCAGCTAATGTCATCCCCATTGATTCCTGGGAGTCTCTCATATCCCAGGTCTCTGATATTCTGTAAAGGTTACTCCACCCAACCCCATACTCCTTCATCTTTCCATTTATTCTCCTGTCCTTCTGGTGTTCTCTCCTGTCTTGCCACATACCTGATCCTGCACCCATTTCCCCCTCCCCCTAACACCCATGTCCCTCCCTCCCACAGTCTCCCATGGTTATTTTGTTACCCCTTCTAAGTGGGTTTGAAATATCAACACTTGGGCCTTCCTTTTTTTTTTTTTTTTTTTTTTTTTTTTACCTCACTCAGGATGGTATTTCCTTCTCCATCCATTTGCCTGTAAATTTCATGATTTCCTCAATTTTAATAGCTGAATAGTATTCCATTGTGTAAATGAACCACATTTTCTGTGCTGGAAAGTGTATATTCTAGAAAACAGTAGTTAATGATCAGAGACTCAAATTAAAGGTACAATAAATGGTGTTGATATAGAAGGTCAATATAGGTGCTGATGTTAGTATTCTTTCCTCAAATCTTGGAATGCAGATTAACTACTTTAGAAGGTTTACACACAATCTATAGGAAATGTTAAGTTATTATGAATAAGCCAAAGTATCCAATGGATTGCATGTATTATACCAGAAGGACAAATAGAGAATTTGAGACCATATGTGGCTGACATAGTTATGTGGACAGGATATTTTACAATGTGGTACTCAAATTAATATTCTGGAAATCCCAGTGAAAGCGAACAAGAAAACTATAGGTGATATGGTCAATGCCTCTGGGAAAGCTATTGATAAGGGTAAAATAAAACAATCACAAGCTGTGCCCATGGTAAGAAACAAACAAACAAACAAACAAACAAAGCAGTACATCACAGGGATTGAGTTTCTAAATTATAATAGGGGCCACTCCTGACAGACTATGGGCCCAAAACAAAAGAAAAAAATGTTGCAGGTACTTAAGCATCTGGTATAGGAGCAATTGAAGGCTCAACATATAGAAGAGTCTTCCAGCTCATGTAATTACTATGGGTTTGATGTAAAAAAGAAATCAGGTAAATGGAGGATGAAAATGGATTTAAGAGCAATTAACAAAGCAATCCAACCAATTGGTCCTTTACAGCCTGGACGTCCTTTATCATCTTTGTTACTGAGATCATGACCTATAATAGTTGACTTGAAAGATTCTTTTTTCTCAATGACCTTGCATCAGAAAGATAAAGGTTTGCTTTCTCAGTACCTACTTTGAATAAGAGTCATCCATTAAAGAGATACCACTGTAATGTACTTACACAAGAAACTAATAGTCCAACTTTATGTCAATTTTTGTGCAACAACCATTGGAAATTATTTCTAAGCCATTTTTTTTCAGTCTATCACTTATCATTATATAGATGACAGTCTGTTGGCTGATTCTGGCAAAGATGTTTTAGAAAATATATTTAAGGTAACACAAATAATTCTGCCCTGCTGGTAGTTAGAGATCGCTCCAGAAAAAAAGACAAGGAGGAGATTCACTTAGTTATTTGGGGTTATAAAATCAGACAACAAATCATTAAATCACAAAATTTACAGATACATAAAGACCAAGTTCAAACTCTTAAGAAATTTCAAAAATTAGTGGAAGATATTGACTGGCTGATGTCTCTACACTTGGATAAAGTATACATGAGTTAAGTAATTTGTTTTAAACCTTACAAGGAGATTCAAATTTAAATGGTTCAAGATGTCTAAAAGCTGAAGCATGTTTAACATGAAAAGATTTAACTCTTCTCAAACAAAGACCACAAGAGGCATATGTGTATTGAATTGACATTAAGCTTGATTGTATTCTGGTCATTTTACCTTCAACTCATTCTTCTACTGGACTCATTATGCAAAGGGAAGATAGTATTATGAAATGAATTTTGTTAACTTGGAAATAAAGTAAAAAATTGAAGACACATATAGAAAAGATTTCTGAATTAATTATAAATTGAAGAATAAGAGTATATCAACTGTCAGGAACAGATCCAGTGGAACTTTTAGAACCTCTTACAAATGTTGGGATTATGTTATTATTGTTGATTAATGAGAATTGGCAAAAAGCTTGCAGTAATTTTTTGGGTGAAATTAATAACAAATATCCAAAAAGCTGACATATACTGTTTATAAAAAGAACTATTTGGATTCTTCAACATATTGAAAAAAGAACACAAATTCTAGAGGCACCAACATTTTATACTGATGCAGACATGATGGAGATGGCAGGTTACAAGTCATATAAAATAAGCAAGATGGTCAAAAGTCCCTATATGTTGGTTCAAAATTCAGAATTGTATGCTATTTTATGATATTATTAGATTATCATGAATCTCTTAACATAATCACTCATTCTTTATATGCAGAAGTCGTTGTTTTGTTTTACGTATAGTGGGTGATGAATTTGTACCCAATAATTGAAATAACGTTGTTATCTATACAATTACAACAGGCCTTCAGAAGTAGAAACTGTCCACTATATAGTACTCATATTTAGTCTCACACAGGTTTTCCAGGTCCATTAGCTCAAGGAAATGAGAAAATTGATGAATTATTTATAGGAAATGTGTTAGAAGTCTCAAAATTTTATTAGGAATATCAAATTTATAGAAATGGTTTAACGAAAAAAAATCCATCAATTTACAACAAGCACAATAATAATAATAATAATAATAATAATAATAATAATAATAATAATAATGTCCTATGTGTTCTCTATACAACCAAACTCTATTACTTGCTGGTAGTAACCCTAAGGGTTCCAAAAGAAATGTCATCTATCACATAGATGTTTTCAATTTTGCAGAATTTGGAAAACAATGGTATATACACTATACCATTTCCACATACTCAAGGTTTCTATTGGCAACTGCTTTAACTTCTGAAAAAGCTATTAGTGTAATTATGCTTTTATTGGACAAAATGGCAATTATGGGGATACTTGAACAAATTACAACTGACAATGCTCCTACGTATGTATCTAGTAAGAAGAAACAATGTTTTGCACATTTCAGTATAAAATATGTTACTTGCATACCACATGATCCCAAAGGATAAGCAGTTATAGAAAGAGCCATTGGTACCTTAAAAGAGATGCTTATTAAGCAAATGGGAGAGTAAAACCCTCAAAGACACACTAAATACTGCTTTGCTAAATGTCAATTTTCTTAACGTTGGTGATCATGGAATAACAGCAGCTGGAAGACACTGGGATATCAGAAAAAAATAAAAACTGAGGAACTAGGCCAACCAATATACTCTAAGGACATGTTAGAATTAAAATGGAAACCTTTAATGGTTTTAAATTGGGGACATGGTTATGTCTATGCATCTACAGGAAATAAAAAAAATATTTTGTTACCAACAAATTTTATAAATATTAGATCTGACAAGAGAAAACCTCTTATCACCTGAGACATAGATATCTTCCCCAAACAAAACCCAGGTAATTCAGACTCAATTCACAGATTCATTTACTGACAACTTCAAAATATGCATGCATATCAACTTCAAAAGTTCTAGCCTAAATGATCAATCACACAGAAACTGGATAAAAATATAGACAGGACAATATATAGACTGGACAGACAATATCGAGAATGGATAAACACAGAGACTGGGAAAGAAATGTTATAGCTAGCTTTTTTCAGACTATTCATTTTTTTTTTGGGTGGGGACTCCAAAAGAGAAATTCTTCACCACAATAAAGCAAGAAGCAAACATATATAAGACCATTATCTCAATACCTTAAGTTGAGCTGAATGGTTTTGGTTGCATGATATGTTATGGTTGCTATCATTTAGGGTGGAAGGTGTAATTGGTTATTATCAAGGATTGATAGAAATTTAAAATTGTTTGATTTAATTATAGTATATTAATAGAAATTTGAAGTTTTTGTTCAATTATTGCATATTGATAAAAATTTAAAGTTTTTGTTTAATTATTATTATACATTAATAGAAATTTAAAATCATTTTGTTTAATTATTGTATGTTGATAGAAATTTAAGGTTTTGCTTAATTATTGTATATTGATAGAAATTTAAGGTTGATTTGTGTGACAATATTGTACGTAAACCTTTTATTTAAAATATGATGGTTCTTGTAATTATTTTTATTGTATATAGATTGGCAATGTTAGAGAAAAAGAAAATTCTTAAACAGAAAGGGGGATATGAAGTGGAAACTTCTGGTTCCTTTGGAAAGTCAGTTATATTGGGTGGTATTTTGCTGAGGCAGACATGTAAAGCAGTGTTTTCTTTATGCGGACACAAGTCAAAGGATGTTTTGCAAAAGCAAACACATGAAGGGGTACATGATGTTAAGAAGGAATATAAATATAACCCAACAGACAGTGGACAATACTGGGTACCATAGGTATACCTACATTGCCATTCCTTATTTATCATTGTTTGTCATAATTTCATAGAAAGAAACACAGAAAAGTCTTTTGGTGGTGTTCTGGTGGCTTTTTGCTGCTTCCATGTCCTCAGGCCAATTGGCAGAATGATGTGAGCTGATACAGACTCACATGGATTTTTGCTAAGACAGACTCATGGTGTTTTGCTGAGACAAAATCCATAGAAGGACAAGGATGTTTGGAGGAAGAATAATTAGGACTCAATGAACAGTGACTTTTGGGATTGCATAACTAACCTTGCTCTTGAGTCTTTGCTTATCTTCATTGTTGAGCAAAGCATGGCAGAGAACTTCTCCTGGTGTCCTTACTTTTCATGGTGACACCTTCTAACTCATCTTGATTCTGAGGAGACCTGACTATATTGGGTCCTGCTAACTCTGCTGATTCCTGTTTGCTGTCCTGACACTATTGAACTTGACTGCTGACAATGCAATTTGGATATGCCCTGAGGAACTCTTTCTAAACATGTTCCCTTCCCCCATATACTAATATGCTTTTTTTTTCACTACCTTTGTTGGGTGGTATGCTAGATGGGAGGTTAAAGCATTTAAGAACCTTTACTAAAAGTAGGATTTGAAAAATAACAGCCAACAGAAGATAATAATTGTTTTACTTTTATGTAGTAATTATTGATAACATAAGTAGAAGATATTTCCTTATGAATGTTTTTGCTGATTGGGACTTCTATACTTCTATATGTATTAGAATCATCTTGTCAATTTCCACAAACTTTAAACTTGGGAATAAGTTCTAATTGCATTAAATCCATAGATCAATTTTGTTGGAGTCAATATCATTAAAATAATAAGTCTTAGTATTAATGTACTAGGTATAATTTTGTGCTTCCCATTTGCTAAAGACATTAGCATAAACACTAGTTATCAAGGACTGCTAGAAAAGGGTCTCAAAGACATTTCAGAAATCAACACTGCCTCCTCTATCAACATTACACACCCTAGAGACTCTGAATAGGCTTAAGGCTAGTGACACTTTGGAATTTGCTTTCTGAATTCCATTTACATATTTTGTGGCTGCAGCCATGCTTTAAATGAACTAAGGTACTGCTCATGTGTTATGTGGTTGTGTATTATGCAATATTAACAAAGTTACCATAAGGTTGAAGTTCATGCAAAAATACCCCCAAAACAACAACAAAAACAAACAAAAACAAAAAAAACAAAAACAAAAACAAAATTGCAACACATGTAACACAACATTAAATTGTATGTTGTGCCTTAAAAGAAATGTAAGGAAAACTGAGCAACCATCAGTATTCCCAATGTTTCCCAGAAGTGCTATTGCAATCAGCAGTTAACCTGTAAAGGTAGCCAACTGAACCAAGATGTGAATGTTTTACTATCATGATGGAGTACCACGACAAAAAGGAAATTTTAGAGGAAAGGATTTATTTTACATTTTCATATTACAGTTCATCATCAAAGAAAATCGGAGCAGAAATTTAAAAAGAGAAGGAATTGGGAGGATGTAGGAGCTGATGCAAAGGCCATGGAGGAGTACTACTTACTTACTGTTCTGGTCCTCATGGCTGCTGAGCTTTTTTTATAGCACAAGGATAGCCATACCCACAGTGGCCTGAGAGCTCCCACATCAATAACTAATTTTAAAATATGCCACTCTCTGCCCCCCAAGCCACTGCCTACCAATTTGCCTGAAAGCACACCCAATGGTAAGCTGCATCCCACTTCTATACACCACTTCCCACCCCTCAAATCTGCATGCATTTTTGGCAGGCTCCCAGTACCAGGGATACCAGGTAAGATAGGAAAGATAGCTTGGTTTCTGTTTGAGCTAAGGCTTGAAACCCTGGAAATCATGAAGGGATTATAGGTGCTTCACCTGTTCCCGGGCACCAGGCCCTTGTCACTAGCTGCAGACACCCATACACACACTCCATAGATTTGTGGCCATCAATCACGAATGGGAAACAACCCAAGCCCCTCCACATGTAAAGGACTTGACCTGTAGTCACTTGAGTTCAAGAGAGATCTCCATTTGTATATTTTAATGAGGCACCTAGAGGCCTGGAGGGCTTAGCCAATAAGCTTTCCTTCCCAGACATTCCTCTCTACAAAAGGTATTTAGTCTCAGGCCTATCCTGAGAAGTGTGGTATGGTTTTACTCATCCACTTTCAGCCATGACAATAAATGTCTTAAAACAGTGGACTGCCTGTTTTCATTGAATCTACTGTGCAGAGCAATGGAGAAGGCCTTTGACTATAGAGCCACTATCTAATCTCCCATAGAAGGGCTCTTTGTGGTCCCAGCCATGGCCACTATCCATCAAGCCAAGGACTCCCCTGCAGGACAAGTTAGAGCTCTCCCTT
>NC_045030.1:120047983-120054190 GCF_008632895.1 Mastomys coucha
ATCCGCCTGCCTCTGCCTCCCAAGTGCTAGGATTAAAGGCGTGCGCCACCACCGCCCGGCAATACTCAGCCATCTTGAACCCTTTTAATGAATCCCTTTGTTCCCACCAACAGGTAAAATAAGTCAGACAAACCCACACCCCAAGTATGTCAGCACTTCAGTCCAATCTGCTGAGATGGAGCTTCCGAATGTAACTGGAACCAGGTTGGAGGCATGGCAAATAGCAGGAGATGGGCAGAGAGGTGTGGCTATGAGAGGCAGGCCTCAAACCAGGAGGGTAATACCCCATGTCCCCACCCTAACCCCGAGGGGCCATGCCCGGTAGCAGAGTGACCCATAACCCTATACCCCTCCTTCCCCAATGCCCCAAAATTTGCCCTAAAGAACACCAAGAGCAGTATAATGTACACTATACCTTATGCTTTGTTTTCTATCCCATAATTCTGCCTACATTTCATTGGTCTTCTGACAAGAGAACAACTAGGTAAGACCCTGCACCAAACCCTTGTCCAACATACTCCCCTAAAACATATCCATCAGTATTAAACTGCACCCTACCCCCTGAAGTCCATTTTCCTGCTCTCAAACCATCTGGCTTTCCTGGAGGCCTACCACCAACAAGGATCTCAGGCCATGCTGGCACTAGGGACCCCAGAGGCAACATAAGTAATTAAAACCCCAAGGGTATATCAGGCCATAAAACTCCAGGAAAGACATCCAACTGAATCTGAAGACTAGCTAGTCAATAGAATACAGGCCATTCATCATCAAACGAGGGAAAAAAGACAAAAAAAAGTGGAAAATCCCCCAAAACATAAATCCAACAAAGGTAAACTCAGAAATCAGCATTTAAATCTGTAATAACTCTAAAACCCAGATGCCTGGAGGCCAGCACTAAAACACTATCATCAAAAGCCAGGGCAGTACGGCACCACAAGAGTACAGCTATCCTCTGCAGCAAACCTTAGATATATTAACATAGTTGAAGCACAAGAAAAGACCTCAAATCCAATCTTATGAAGACAATGGAGTCCTTTAAACAGAAAATTAATAAATTCTTTAATGAAATTCAAGAAAATACCATCAAGAAGGTGAAAAAATAATAAAAGTGTTTAATAACTGAACATGGACACAGAAGCAATAAAGAAAGCACAAATTGGGGAAATCATGGATATGGAGAAACTATGGAAGAGAAGAGGAACCACAGACATAAGCATCAACAAAATACCAGAGATGGAAAAGAGAAAATATCAATACAATACATGGGACAAAATGTTAAATCTTAAAAGTTCCTGCCAGAAACCATCCAAGGAATCAAGGACACTATGAAAATAACAAACCAAAAAGTAATAGGAGTATAAGAAGGAGAAGATACCCATTTAAAATGTCCAGAAATATTTTAAACAAAATCAGAGAAGAAAATTTCCATAACAAACAAGAAGTTTATAGAACACAAAATAGATTGGATCACAGAAGAAAATCCTCCTCCAAATAATAATTTAAAAACACTATATGCAGAACATAGGGAGAATATTAAATGCTGCAAGACAAAAAGGCAAAATAACATATAAAGGCAGGATTATCAAAATTCTCAGCAGAGACTCTAAAAGCCGGAAGGGCTTGGGCAGATATCTACCAATCTCTAAGAGACCAGATATGTCAGCCAAGACTATCATACCTAGTAATGCTTTTAATCACCATAGATAAGGAAAACAAGATATTCCATGAGAAAACTAATTTTAAGCAGTATCTATCCATAATTCTGGCCCTACAAAGGAAGGATAACTCAGAAGGAAAGGAGTGAACTGAAGTTAACCAATGAAACACAGGAAATACATAATTCTACACCAGAAAACATAAAAGAAGGAAAACACATATACACACACACACACACACACACACACACACACATGCACACTTCCACCACTATGAAAATAACTGGAATTAATAATCATTGGTCATTAATATCTCTCAACATCAAGGGACTCAATTTCTCAATAAAAAGACACAGGCTAGCAGAATGAGTATAAAACATGATCAATTATTTTGCTGCATACAAGAATACAAGAAATACATATCTGCAACAGATAGATAAGAGCTCAGAGTAAAGGACTTGGAAACAGGTTTTCCAAATGAATAAACCCAAGAAGCAAATTGGAGTAGTCATTCTAATACCTAAGAAAATTGACTTTCAACAAAAATTAATCAAAAGAAATGGGAAGGAAAACTTTATACTCATCAAAGAAAAGATTATACTAAGATGACTTCTCAATTTTGAGTAGCTATGCCCACACCCCATGGGCAATCACATTCTTAAAAGAAACATCACTGAATCATAAATCACGTATCGAACCCAATACATTAATATAGGTCAACTTAAATACCACCCTCTCACAAATGCACAGGTCATCTAGATAGATACTAAACAAATAATGGAGCTTGCAGACATTATGACTCAAATTGACCTAACAGACCTCTACAGAATATTTTACCCAAACAGAAAAGACTATGCCTTCTTCTGAGCTCCTCAAGGAACCTTCTCCAAAATTGGCCATATATGTGGACACAAAACAAGTCTCAACAGATGCAAGAAAATAGAAATAAACCTCTGTATCTTATCTTCCAATAATGGATTAAATCTAGATTTCAAATACAACAGAAAGCCAACTAATTCATGAAAACTGAAGAATTTTCTACTGGGTCAAGGAAGAAATAAAGAAATTAAAGACTTCCTAGAAGTCAATGAAAATGAACACAAAACATTCCCAACTTATGGGACACAATTAAAGCAGTGCTAAGAGGAAAGTTCATAACATTAAGTGCTTTCATAAAGAAATTGGAGAGCTCTCATACTAATGAATTAAAAGAACATCTGAAAGCTCTAGAACAATAAGAAGCAAATATACCAAAGATTGATAGACAGCATGAAATATTCAAACTTAGACTGAAATCAATTAATTAGAAACAAGATAACAATACAAAGAATCAATAAAATCAAGAATTGTTTTTTCTAGAAAATCAACAAGATATACAAACCCTTAGGCAAACTAGCTAAAAGGCAGTGAAAGAATATACAAATTAACAAAATCAGAAATGAAAAGGGGACATAAGGAGGCATACCAAGGAATTCCAAAGAATCCTCAGGTCTTATTTCAAAAACCTACCTTTCACACAATTTGATAGTGTAAATTAAATGGTTGGTTTTCTTGATAGATACCAGTTATCAAGGTTAATTCAATATCAGACAAATATGTACATAGGCCTATAACCCCTAAGGAAATAGAAGCAGTCATTGAAAGTTTTACAAATAATAAAGGCCGAAGGCCAAATGGCTTTAGTCCAAAATTTTACCAGACTTTCAAATAAGAGCTAATACCAAAACTTCTGATATTGTTCTACATAATAGAAACAAAGAGAACATTGGCAAACATATTCTATGAGACCACAGTCACCCTGAACTTCACAAAGATTCAAAAAGGAGAGAGCATTTCAGAACAATCTCTCTTATGAACATAATGCAAAAACTACTCAACAAAATACTTGCAAACAGAATCCAAGAACACATCAAAAATATAATACATTATGAACAAGTAGACTTTAATTTTCATACAAGAGGTAGGCATGATTCAACTTATAGAAAATAATCAATGAACTCCACCATATAATTTATAGATTGCTTTTGGTAAGATGGCCATTTTCAGTATGTTAATCCTATCAATCCATGACACCTTTCCATTTTCTGAGGTCTTGGATTTCTTTCTTTGGGGACTTGAAGTTCTTGTCTTATTTGGTTAGAGTTGAAGCAAGATGTTTTATATTTTTTGTTGCTATTGTGAATGGTGTTGTTTCCCTAATTTATTTGTCAGCCTATTTATTATTTGTGTAAAGGAGGGCTACTGATTTCTTTGACATAATTTTATATTCAGCTTTGTTAATGAAGGTGTGTATCAGCTGTAGGAGGTCTCTTGTAAAATTTTGGGGGTCACTTATGCATACTATCATATCATCCACAAATACTTATAACTTGACTTCTTCCTACTTGATCTCCTTTTTCTATGTTTTTGCACTAGCTAGAACTTCAAACACTACATTGAATAGATAAGGAGAGAATGAGCAGACTTATCTTGTCCCTGATTTTAGTAGGGTTGTTTCAAGTTTCTTTCCACTTTACTTGATGTTGGTTACTAGTTTGTCATATATTGCTTTAAAAGAAAAGTGACAGCACATACTGGCAATGATGTGGAGAAAGGGAAACACTCCTCCACTGCTGGTAGGACTGAGAACTTTTACAAATCACCCTGGAAATCAATCTGGTAGTTACTCATGAAATTGGAAGTAATTCTACTGGAAGATTTAGCTATACCACTTGAGCATATACCCAAAAGATGCTCCATCATACCACAAGCACATGTGCTCCACTATGTTCACAACACCCTTATTAGTAATAATCAGAATAGGAAGAAACTCAGATGCCCATCAACATAAGAATGGATACAGAAAATATTCGCTTACACAATGGTATACAATTCAGATATTAAAAATAAGGACATCATGAAATTTTCAGGCAAATGGATAGGGCTATAAAATATCAACCAAAGTGAGGTAACCCAGAACAAAAAGGACATACATGCTACGTATTCACTGATAAGTGGATATTATCCAAAAGTTAAAGAATACTCATGATATACTCATAGAACCTAAAACATTAAACAAGACAGAGGGCCCAAGTGAGGATGGTTAAATTCCACATAGAGAGGGGAACAAAATAATCATTATAGGCAGAGGGAGGGAGGAACCTGAAAGGGAGAGGGGAGGAGAAGAGGAATAAGGGTGCAAGATCATATAAGGGAAGAGACTAGAGAGAGGCTCAGATGACCAAAAGAATGAATGGAAATCTGCAACTGCATGTGTGGGGGGTGGAGATACTCTCTAGGAATTCCAAGAAACTTGTGATGGGGGAGGATCCCATGACTCAATGTGGGTGACCTTAGCTGAAATGACAGTACATATAAGGCACCTGAAAAGATCACCTCTAGTAGTCAGACAGCCCAGTAGAAAGATGTGGACATCAACCCACCTACAAAACAACTAAAGGAGATCGAAAAATACATAGTGGAAAGTAGCAATTCAAAGTATTCTGACTTGCAGGTGATATGATGGTATATACAAGTGACCACAATATCTTGACAAAGGTACTTTTACTGATGAAAAACACCTTCATCAATGTGGCTGGATAAGATTAACTAAAAAAAAAAAAATATCAGTTGCCTTCAATTTTATAAATGACAAATGGGCTCAGAAAGAAACTAGGGATACAATACCCTTCACAATCATCACAAATAATGCAAACTATTTTGGTGTAAATCTATTGAAGCAAATGGAAGACCCATATGATGAGAACTTCATGTCTTTATTGAAAGAACTTGAAGAAGATATCATGCCACGGGATGGCCAGTCTGGGCCTCCCTCAACCCATAGGGAAACAGGGTTCTAGTCAGGTAGACAAGGCGTTGGCCAAAAACTGACAAACAGACACAGCACAAGGGAGTGCAGAATCTAAGTGTAATTTGGACAAAGTGAAAATCCGGCTTATATAGTATACAGAGAACAGGGCAAATAATAGAAGTCATGTAGGTAGGTAGTGATCACATCAAAGTCAGTAAGATCAAACATCCAGGTGTAAGGAGGAGGAGCAGTGGTGTACTTCTTGGGCTATTTTGGCAGCCCCAATTTAAATTCTCAGAGTCTTTCTGAGGCAAGTAGCTGGAGGTCCTTAAGCTAAGGTCCTTGGCTATAACATAGATAATTAGTGACAGAAGCCCTACAACTTCTCTCTGGCTAGTAAAGCAATTCTGCCTTATGTGGGACTGCTCTGATAATTAGTGCCTAAATGCTATCTCTAACTTTCGCAACACCCTGTCTGATAAGACAGCTTCTTTGTAAAAATTCCAAGCTAACTACTGCTAGGAAATCAATTAGGATTATTGAAATGCTCTGGAGGCCAGGAAATACTGTTTAATCTCAGTTTTAGCTAATAACTAAATATTTCTTAGGGCACCTTTATGCCTGAATAAAGAAAGTACGCAGATCTCTCCACAGACTTTAGCAGAGACCAATCTGGAACATATCTGAGTTAGGAGATGTCAGTGATTGACTACCTCAGGAGACTGACTCCTTTTGAAGTGTACGCCTCAGGTAGGTGATCAT
>NC_045030.1:120054695-120057743 GCF_008632895.1 Mastomys coucha
GGGACCCTGTACTCAGTTCAATGGATAGCTGTGAGCCTCTACATCTGTATTAGTCAGGTACTGTTAGACCCTCTCAGGAGATAGCTATGTCAGGCTGGCTTGTCCTTTCTTCAGTCTCTGCTCCACAGTTAGTCTCTGCAACTAGGCCTGTCATACAGATACAACGAAAGTAGATGAGTGCTGTGTGACAATATCAGAAAATAGAAATATCTTCTATGCTAATGGACTGGTAGGGTTAACATGGTAAAAATCACCATCTTACCAAAAGCAGTCCACAGATTCCACACAATTCCCATAAAAATTCCAAGACAATTCTTCATAGACCTTGAAAGAACAATACTCAACTTCATATGGAAAAACAAAAACACAAAGTAGCAAATCAATCCTGTACAATAAACATACTTCTGAAGGTATCACAATCCTGATTTCAAGCTGCACTGAAAAACATTATTAATAAAATAGTGCATGGAATAAAATCAGACAGGTTGATCAGTGGAATTGAATAGAAGACTCAGAAGTCAACCTGCACACATTGAGACCCTTGATATTTTATAAAGAGAAGCAAAAGTTATACAATAGAAAAAAAGAGTTCATCTTCAACAAATGGTCCTCTACTAACTGGATATATGCATGTAAAATAATGCAAATAGATATATATCTACTACTCTGCTCAAAAATTAAGTCTGAATGTATCAAAGACTTCAACATAAAATATGATACAGTAAATCTGACAGAAGAGAAAATAGGGAATAGCCTTGAATACGTTGACACAGGAGACAACTTCCTGACCAGAACACCAACCACTCAGGCACTAAAATCAAAAATTAATAAATGAGATCCCATGAAACTAAAAAGCTTCTGTAAGGTGAAGGACAGAGTCAAAAAGACAAAACAGCAGCTTCCACAATGGGGAGTTAACTTCATCAATCCTACATTACAAGGAGGGCTGATATCCAAAATATATAAACAAGTCAAGAAACTTGACATCAAAAAGCCAAAGAACCCAACTGAAAAATGTGGTAAAGAGGGAATTCTTGTCATAGAAATCTCTAATGGGCAAGAAACACTTAAATGAATGTTCAACATCAGAGGCCATTAATTAAATGGAAATCAAAATGACTTTGGATATTTTATCTCTCTTATCTAGAATAAATACCTTCCCTCAGTCACGGAGCAAACCTTTTGGTAGTTTCTTACTATGTCCCTTGCTTACACCAATGACCATATTTTTATATTCCAGCAAATGAAGTAAAAGTTTGCCATAGATGCTCTGGTTTTTAGTATTTTTATTTTCATTTTGGCCCTTTGACTGAGGATATTAACTAAAGACAGAATGTTGAGCTACTAGAGCCAGTCAAATACTATAGAGCTATTTACACATCTGTTTGTTTTGTTGGTGCTGTACATTGAACCCAGTGCCTTGCATATGTTAGACAACTTCTTCCACTACTACACCAATGCTTTATGTCTTTCAGCAATTATTTATTGAGAACATGTTAAGTAGCAGGGCATGATTTTTTTAAAAAAATGATACAGGCTGTTTTAGTAATTTCTGAATTCACTATAATACGGAATTCTCTTGTTACAGTTACATGTTTGAAAGTGAATAGTCCCACCTCTTATCAAGCCTTGTGTTTGTTTATGAATACTTTACAAAAGAGAAGCTACATTCCATTTACAAAACAGAAGAAAAGTCTATCTTCCATAAAATGTTTAAAACATTAGTGGCTGCACAGCCCCTCCTCCCTTTGTTAAGAGGCTTCCAATTCTTTAATTTTATTCCTTGTTTGCATAGGACAGTCATTGAGAGTGAGCATCATTTAAAACTTGAATGAATATTGGTATGTATGCTTCTACATATATTACAGGTTGTATAATTAGAAAGATAAGGAGAATTTTCAAGGTTATTTCCTAAGTAAGCTAAAAATATTTTCTTTAGTGCTTTGTAAAATTATAGTTTTGAAAGACCAATTGCCTGCCACTTAAGATTATGATGTATCTAGATAGAGAGAAGGAGGTATTTATCTTTGGTTAGCAATTACTAGTTAACCTGAAAGAAGTAGACCAACAAAAAAAGTGTAGAAGGGAAAGAAATTATGTTGAAAGTATCTTCACTGTAATTAAGGAAATACTGACTAAGGAGCTAGACAGGAGTTAAATTTTCTATTGATTTGATAATTACATTGTTCATCCTGATATATTGCCTCAATGTCTGTAAACTGTAAGAGATATCTGCAATTGTAAGAGATGTTGATATGAGCACGTTAGCATGTTGGTTATTAGTAAAAGCACCTTGTTAACTACATTAGGTGTTTGCCTCGAGAAACCAAAATACATTACTTGAGTCCAGAAATTCTAAAGTCAAATAATTTTTTTAAATTAATTAATTATATCCCAAATGCTGTCCAGCCTCAAGGTCCTCCCTCTCAGTGTTCTCCCTCTCTTTTACCTCTGAGAGGACAATCCTACCATATCCCCTCACCCTGGTGTATCAAGTCTCTACAGGATTAGGCACGTTGTCTTCCACTGGGACCAGACAAGACAGTCTTCTGTTACATACATGTGGAGGGCTTCAGGCCAGCACCTGTTATGTTCTTTGGTTGGTGGCTCACTCTTTGGGAGCTTCCAGTGTTTCAGGTTAGTTGACATTGTTTGTCTTCCTGTGAGTTTACCATCTCTTTGAGAGTCTTCAATCCTTCCTCCTGACCTCCATTTAACATTTGGCTCTGAGTATGTCAATCCATCTCTCTGCCCTTTAGTTTGCTTAAGGTTCTGTCTATCTTGTTGATTTTCTCAAAGAACCAGTTCTTGGTTTCACTGATTCTTTTATTGTTCTCTTTTATTCTAATTGATTGATATCATCCCAGAGTTTGAATATTTCATGCTGTCTACTCCTCCTGGGTGTATTTGCTGCTGCTTCTTCTTGCTCTTGTTTTTTTGCTACTGCTGCTGCTGCTACTGTTGTTTTTGTTGTTGTTGATGTTCTTCTTCTTCTTCTTCTTCTTTTCTTCTTCTTCTTCTTCTTCTTCTTCTTCTTCTTCTTCTTCT
>NC_045030.1:120058237-120068032 GCF_008632895.1 Mastomys coucha
CCTCCTTCTTCTTCTTTTTCTTCTTCTTCTTTTTCTTCTCCTCCTCCTCCTCATTTCCCTTAGACTCTTCAGATGTACTTTTAACTCTTTAGTATGAGAGCTCTAATTTCTTTATGAGGGCACTTAGTGCTATGAACTTCCCTCTTAACACTGCTTTCATAGTTTCCCATAAGTTTTGGTATGTTATGCCTTCATTTTCATTGAGTCTGGAAAGTCTTTAATTTCTTCCCTTATCTAGTGGCCAAAGATTCAAGAGTTGTTCATTTTCCATGAATATGTAGGCTTTGTCTTGTTTCTGCTATTGTTGAAGTCCAGCTTTTCTCCATGGCAATCTTATAAGTTGGATGTAGTTATTTCAATCTTGTATCTGTTGAGGTTTGCTTTGAGGCATTATATAGTCAATTTGGCAGAAGGTTCTGTGAGGTGCTAAGGAAACAGTATATTCTTTTATGTATGGGTGAAATGTTCTATAGATATGTTAGTTACATTTGAATCATAAGTTCTGTTAGCTTTGTTATTTCTCTGTCTAATTTCTATCTTGATGTTCGTTGCTGAGAGTGGAGTATTGAGATCTCCCATTATTTATATGCAAGGTTTAGTGTGTGATGTAAGTTTTAGTAATATTTCTTCTACAAATGTGTGTGCTCTTGCATTTGGAGCATAGATGTTCAGATTTGATATGTCCTCTTGGTAGATTTTTTCCTTTGATGAGTATAAAATCTCTTTTCCATCTGTATTAGTTACTTTCAGTTGAAAGTCTACTATACTAGATATTAGAAATGCTATTCCAGTCTTTTTTGGGGGGAAGTGCTCATTGCTTGGAAAACCTTTTTCCAGACTTTTATACTGAGATAATGACCATCTTTGTTGTAGAGATGTCTTTCTTGTATATAGCAGAATGATATACTTTGTTTACATATCCATTCTGTTAGCCTGTGTCATTTAACCAGGGGATTGAGTCCATTGATGTTAAGAAATATTAGTGACTAATGACTGTTATTTCCTATTATTTTGATTTTGGTGGTAGTTCAGTGTATGGGTGTGTGTATGAGCTTTTCTTCTATTGGTTTCAATGGTATGAAATTACTTATTTCTCATGTTTTCTTGAGTATAGTTAGCCTCATCGAGTTGGAGATTTCCTTCAAGTATTCTCCAAAGGGAAGGGTTAGTGGAAGGTGAATTTTGGGATTTGGTTATGTCATGGAATATCTTTGTTTTTCCATCTATGTTGATTGAAAGTTTGCTAAGTACAATAGTCTGGGCTTACATTTGCAGTGTCATAGGGTCTGTCAGACCTCTGTACAGGCCATTTTAGCTTTTAGAGTCTCAGATGAGAAATCAGGTGCAATTTTCATAGGTATGACTTTATGTGTTACTTGGCCATTTCCCCTTGCAACTTTTAATACTCTTTCTTTGTTCTGTATATTTTGTGTTTTGATAATTATGATGAGAGGATTTTCTCTTTTGGTCAAATTTGTTTGGCATTTTGTTCACTTCTTATACCTTTATAGACATCTCTTTCTTTATGTTAGGGAAATATTCTTCCAGGATTTATTTGAAGATGATTTCTGGGCCTTTGAGTTGGGAATCTTCTTCTTCTATTTCTATTGTTATTAGGTTTGGTCTTTTCATTGTGTCCTAAATTTCCCGAATGTTTTATGTTGTGAACTTTTCAAATTTTTCATTTTATTTGACTGATATATTGATTTCTTCTATCCTACCTCCTATACCCAAGATTCTCTCTTTCATCTCTTGTATTCTGTTTATGATGCTTAGGTCTGTAGGTCCTGTACTCTTTCCAAGGTTTTCTACCAGGGGGATTACCTGAATTTGTGTTTTCTTTGTTACTTCTATTTTCCCCTTCAGGTCCTGGACAGCTTTATTCATATCCATCACCTATTTTGTTGTATTTTCCAGTTTTTTCTTTATATTTATTTGCTTCCTCTTTTCATACCTCAACCTTTTAAAATGTATTTTCCCATATTTTCTTAAGGGACTTATTCACATTTTCTTTAAAGGCCTCTATCATTTTGTGATTCAGTTTCATTAGGATATCCAGGGTTTGTTGTAGGAGTAGAGCTGGCCTCTGGTGGGGCCATATAGCCCTGGGTCTTTTGAATTTTGTTTGTATGCTGTCTTTTAAGCATCTGTTTTCCCCTATTGTGGGGTGAGCCATGGAAGAGACTATGGACATCAGAGTACCCTACTCTATTGGCTGTGCCTCACGCAGACCCCACTCTGCAGGATATGTTTAGGGCAGACCATACTCTACAGGTTATATACCAGTCAGACACAGGTGTCATGGAAGCTGTCTCCAAATTGGATGAGTGTTTAGGCATGTTTTCAAACTAGTTAATTTTGGGGTCTGCAAAGATTCCCACAAGGAGGCAGGATGCTCTTGGAACCCTGAAAGGCTTTTCTAGACTGAGTAATAAGACCAGAGGTAGGCAATAACCTCAATAATTTTTGAAAATTTTGAAGAAAAGGAAAACTTTTGTAATATCATATGACTATGATTATTTATTTACTATGCTATTATTTTTACCCTTTTTGAGAAGTGTGTCATGCAGTAAGAATTCAATAAGTATTAGTTGAATAAGTAATTTCTAAAGTCAAAGACATTTTCTTCAACCAAATATGTTTGTAAAAGGCCAAAGTACTATCACTTGTCTTCTCCTATCTCAAGTGTTAGTTAGAGAACAAGAATGTCTCAAAGAAAAACACCAAAATTTGGGTTGAAATTTTTAGAGAAGTGGACAGTGTATAAGATGAGAAAGTTCTCCTTGGTAATTATTTTTCTGGGGCTCTCACTGATAGAAAACTTCTACCTTAATCTTTTCTGTATGGTGTATTATAAAGAATCTAATATTTTCTGTGTTTTTACAATCTATGTTTTTCTAATACAAGGAAATTGAACCCATAATCATAATGGGTTTGAATTACCCTCGGATTGCTATTTTTATCTATCTAGAATAGATGATAGTAGAAGGCTGTCACAACATGTAATTAGTTTAAATATCCTATACAACTAATCAAATAAGTCATCTAAAAACTATTTCTTCTCCCATTTTTATATATTTCATATAAGACATGTGAAAGATTTATTTTTATTCTATATGTATTTATATGTTCATGCATTGAAAATTTCTCAATATGATTTGGTTTGAGAATATGATTTAGGACTTAATATACCAGCGAAAAGAAAAATAAATGGACTACCAATATGGTGTGGAGTAAGAACAACCAGAGGACTAAGCTAGGAAGTACTATCATCAGAAGTAAAAGCATCAATGATGACAAAATACCTAAACACTTAGAGCTTGGTTCCTATTTAACAAAAAAGACTTGTTCCCATTAATTTTCAGAATTTAAGGGACAGCAAACCTACTGATAATGAAGAAAGAGAAAGGAAAATGGGCTGGATAGTGTCAGAAAAAAAGTTATAGTAATTCATACTAATTTAGAGACTGGTTTAATCATTCTACACAGACAAAGACTATCTTATTTAAGTAATTGACATTTTAATCCTAAGGCACTATCAAAGTAAGATTCAAATATTGATTCCTGTAACTCAATAGTGAGGTTAGGATAATATAAGTAAACATGCATTATAAGTATTTATAAACCTTAATTCAAAGGCAAAAGATCACAGAATTACAATTTTAAGTAAATAGCTATGGGCAATTTCTGCTCTCTATTGCTGGGTTTATGAAATTCAATCACCTACAAAGGTTTTCTTCACTTTTCTCCTAGGGTTTGTTTTGATGTATATAGATTTTTTACAAAGGACAGTGATTTAAGCAAACATGCATTTTCACATATTCATAGAATGCTTGTATCCATAAACTATTCTAATAAATCAAAAAGTTTTGAACTTTCTCACTAGTGAGTTGTTGACAGATGGATCAATTGACTGACCTTTAGACAGGAAGATGAGGAACCAAGAAACTAAACTATTCCATTTCTATGAGCAGTATGCTTCACATATAGTTGAACAAATGCTCAGAATTGTCTTCCTGAGGAGTCAATAGATGGCCAAATGAAGCAAATATGTTATGAGAGATTCAAGGTACTGTTTTTGACTCATTGATACTTCTTAGCTTGCCATACCATGATCTATAGAAAGCTGTATACTATAATGCCTTATGCATGACAAAACATGTGAAAGATAGATTATACTTGTAAGCATCTGTGTTATCTCACTTGATCATTATACTATAATATTGTATTTCCATTTTACGTATTTTGAAAATATCTCTGGATAGATTGACTATTTGTTCCTCATCCCAGACATATCTATTAACTTAGCTAGATATTTCAACTTTAGGTTATCTGATTCTAAATTAGGCATTACTATCCATTACAAAGTAGTTTTTTTATATCAAGGAGATGAGTAATTTTGAAAAAATCCATATGTGTTAAAGGCAAGATACCTACATGTCTCTGAAGGTATTTTGATAGTTATTAGTGGTTAGATTTGTTGTAAGGATCAAAGTACAACAAAGAGATTCCCGCCAAGAAAAATGTGGTATACCATATATAAGATGAATCTGTAATTGTCACATGGGAATCGATTAAATGCTTGCTTCTGTACTGAGCACTGATGACTACCAGGAAAACTTTTGTATTCATCATTAGTTGCCTGTGGTGATTAATCACTGTTGATAACTGATTCGCAAAATCTTCAGTGATAGACTTATAATGTATTTCTATGCAGTCAGCCTCCAATCAATCAGTGAATCCACAATGAATCAGGAAACACATTTGTTGACAAATAAAAGCTTGTGTTCCATGCCAATCAACCCAAGTATGCCACCACTATTCCAATTGCTAGCCATGAAATATTATGCTGAGACATAGAATTTATGGCTAGAAAGAGCCAGTATCAATCTTGTTATCCTGTTTCATTTCAGCAGGTGCATCTTGCTATTCAGAGAGCATATCCAACTGTATTGATTCCAAGCATACATCCATCTTAGCCTAAACTCATTCAGGTGTCTACTCTGAATAAATTTTGTAATGTGCTGTTCCCAATTCCAATGATTTTTTTTTAAAGTTGGGACACTTTCAAAACCCAAATATAAATACACTTTTCCTTGCATGGCTCACAGGCCTGTTCTTAAATATTGATTTTTAGAAAATATTTTTAGTTTTATATATATTACAATAAAATATGATTGTAGCTATATCACTTCTCCCACAAGTCTTTCAATATCTCCTATACCTCCTTCTTATAACTTGACTCCTTATAACTGCTCATATATACATGGATGGTGTGAGGACATCCTCTGGAGCATGGGAAGCCTACCAGTGACCACATCCTTAATAAAGACTGATTTTGTCTTTCCAAGTAACTTTCAACTTCTATTATAATCCCAGAGCAATGTGAAATCCGGAGGACACCTCCCCCACCAAAAAAGGATTTAGTTGGTTTTGTATAGGTCTTATTTAGGTAACTACATGTACCAAGAGATCATAATTTTGATAACCACATCATGCCCCGAAGACATCATTGCACAGCAATCCATACCGTCTATCCACTCTTATATTTCTTTCTCTTCTTCAGTTTTGTATTTGTTGCTGGGGATTTTAATATGGATGGTATATTTTGCAGTGAACACTTGGAACTGCATTTCTTTTGGAGAGGTGTTATAAGAATTCGCTTTCTAGGACAGGTTGGCCTTGAACTTAGAGGTCAACCTTCCTCTGCCTACTCAGTGCAGAGATTAAAGGCATTTGCTACCACCACCAGCTGATAATCACAGCACTTTGAACAGTTGTTCTCTCTCTATTGACTGTTGTCCACTGTAAAAGGTAGTTTCTCTGACCCAGATAGAGGTTCAGCCACTTAGCCTATATATGTAATTGGAAGCAATTTTGCACCATGGTTATTTAATAAAACAAAAATAGAAGGTTCGAATCTAGGGACTGAGATTTTCAAGGACAGTGTTAACCAGGATTAAAGAACCAGGAATGAAATCCTCTCCTGTAAAGTATATCTTTATTCTCGTAAGCAAGTGCTTATATGTTTTACCACTTTTGTACCAATAGTTATATCTTTCTTGGTAGGTCCATATTGTAGAAAGCAGAGCCAAAGCCAGGTATGACCATCATTTTTTCTTTCTTAGCAGCCTGAACAGAACAACAGAGCATTTCTATACTATGGAAGCTATCTACTCAGCAGCTAAGAAGTTTCATAGTGCATATAAAATTCTCTGAATTCACTATCCATTTTGGCAATAGGATGTACCTATTTTTTTAAATGTGAGTTTAAACTGATATATATATATATTTAATGTGAGTATAAACTGATGTTTAATAATTTCATGTAACTTTAACACATTCAAAATTTATCTTATAGCTCAAAGAAGCAATATATAACACTAACAAATATGTTCCTAAAAGAGATGATTAAGTTCAGAGTTTTGTTAAAAAAGATCAAATTTGGGAACTAGTCACTTTCACTTTCAACTCAATGAATCATACCTTTCAAATATAGTTAACTGCTTATATCATTGATATTCTCTTTTATATGAGAAGACTGATAATTGGTTTTATATCTCTAATATTCGTTCAGTTAATAGTATTATTTGCATGAATGGATTGTATATGCTATGTTGTCAATAATTGGGTATGATTTAAAGTGATAGAAAGGTATCATATATCGCATTCACAGGAAGCTTTTAAAACTGGACTGAAAAGATTATGATAAAACAAAATAATGTTTGTGGAAATTCCATTTTTTTTCAAACTTTACAGAATGTATGCATAATTCTAGAGAATATCACTTTTCACACCACTGATTATTGTGGCAGGTAATTAGGTTTGTAAAACTGTTATTACTTCTGCTGTGCAGAAAACGTCATTAATTTCTGATGACATTATATTTGTGATACCAATTCAGTAACACAATACCCTAAAGCTCTTGAGGGATTAATTGTTTATAAAATATAAAAATATAGGGACACAAATTTCTATACTATTCACCTCTGGTTGACATTTTATTGGATTTAGCACGTAGAATCAGACTTATACATATGTTTAACCATCATTATGCAATATTCTTTTACATTAAAGTTATCAGGTTTTAGGCTTTGTACCTGGAGAAAGTATTAAAAGCTACATACTATACATACCATAGATATTTTTCTAGGTCTGAATTTTGACAGTTTCTCAGAAAATTGGGACTAGTTCACCTCAAGACCCAGCTACACAACTTGTGGGAATATACTCAAAAGATGCCCAACTATACCACAAGGACATTTGCTTAACTAGTTTGTAGCAGTTATTTCTAATAGCCAGAAACTGGAAAAAACCTAGATGTCCCTCAACTGAAGAATGAAAAGAAAATACAGTACATCTAAGCAACAGAATATTATTTAGCTATTAAAACCAAAGCAATCATGAAATGTGCACGTAAATGGATGGAACTTGTGAAAGTCATCCTGAGTGAGGTAACTCACAGCCAGAAAGACATGTACAGATGGTTCTAACTTATAGTTAATCATTAGCCCTAAAGTTCAGGATAAACGTGCTACAATCCACAGACACAAAGAAACTGTGTAATGAGGAGATCCCAAGGAAGGATATGCAAATCTCACTCAGAAGGGAAAACTAAATAATCATTGGAAGTGGAGAGGGCAAACTGGGAAGAATAGAGTGTGAGGACGGCAGAAGGGGAAGTGATTAGTGTGGGGAACATGGTGTGGAGAGAGCTGGGAGTGAAAATAGAAATCATGGGGGAGCATCTTTGGGACTAGTTGGTGGCCTGGAACAGGAAATATACTGGTAGTATATGAGGGTGAGCCTATCCTAGAATAGAATACTAATTGATGGGGATATGGAGTGTGAAGTGGCTATGTCCTGTAACCAGGCAGGCCTTTCAGAAGAGGTGGGGCATAAATATACCCACAAAACATTTAACCAAAAAATTAGTCTTACCTACAAGATGTGAATGGATAAAGATGGAACAGAGACTGAGGGGGCAGCCAAGCAATGAATGACTACCCCAATTTGAGTCTCATCCCTTGTAAGAGAACCAATCCTTGACTTTATTAATAATATTCTAATATGCTTGCAGACAGGAACCTAACATACCTGTCTCCTGAGAGGCTTCATAGGGCAGCTGATAGAAACAGATACAGGCAAACATCAGGCAGAGATCATGGAGCCTAATGGAAGAATGAGAGTTAGGATTGAATTACCCAGAGGGGTCAACCAGTCTACAATAAGACCTACAGTATCAACTAACGTAGGTCCAGGGGGACACAGAGACTGGGTCCCCAACCAGGGAGTATGCAGCTGATGAACCTAGGCCCTCTATACAATTGTACTGAATATGCAACTTGGTCTTCATGAAGGACTCCTAACAAGTGCAGCATGAGTTGTAGTGGTGTCTGTTCCTCATCATAGGATTCATTTTCCTGATAACCTGGACTGCTTAGATGGACTTCAGTGGGAGAAGATGTGCCTAGTCCTGCTGGGATTAGATATCCCAGGATGGGGTTGTACCAAGGGGCGGCTTCCCTTCTCTGAGAAAAATGAGAGGAGGCAGTGAGGGAAGGAATTGTAAGGGTGGGACTGGGAACAGAAAAGGGAGAGGGACTGTGATTGAGATGTGAATAAAAAACTGATAAATAATTGAGGAGAAAAAAGATGTATTAGTAAGTATTCATACTGTATAAGCGCTATGAGTTCAACATCAGTTTATAAAATTTTCATTGAAATATCCCATTTGTCACAAAGAAGCATGCATTATTCTTCTAGATATGCTCCCCTCTAAGGGGGAACAAAATAATCACTGGAGATAGAGAGAGACAAGTACCTGGGATGGAGAGAAGAGGGAGAGGGAAAATGGGGGGCAGGATCAGGTATGGGAAGAGACAGGAAAGAAGTACAGAGGGTCAGAAAATTGAACAGAAATATAAAGGAGTGAGGGATGAGAAACTTGGGGAAGCCACTAGAAAGTACCAGATGCCAGGGAAGCAAGAGGTTCCCAGGACCCAGCCAGGATGATATTAGCCAAAATACCCAACAAAAGGTAGATAGAACCTGTAGTGACCATCTCCAGTAGATAGGAATGGAACCCAGTTCAGGGATGTAGATACCCACCCATCTCAAAAAATTATAACCCAGAATTGTTGTTACCTAAATGAAAGGCAGAGACAAAAAATAGAGCAGAGACTAAAAGAAAGCCCATCCAGAAACTGCCCTACCTTGGGATCCATTCCATCTGCAGACACCAAACTCTGACACTATTGCTGATGACATGCTTGCTGACAGGAACCTGATATAGCTGACCCCTGAAAGGCTCTGCCAGCATCTGACCAATAAAGATAAGACACTCACTGCCAACCATTGGACTGAAACTCTGGGACTCTGATGGAAAAGTTAGGGGAAGGATAGAGGGAGCTGAAGGGGATTGCAACCCTATAGGAAGAACAATACCAACTAACCCAGAGGTCCCAGGGACTAAACAACAAACCAAAAGGTCCACATGGAGGAACCCATGGCTCTAGTTACATACATAGCAGAGAATTGGTTTATCTGGCATCAATGGTAGGGAAAGCCCTTGGTCCTGTGGAAACTTGATACCCCAGCCTAGGGGGATGCTATAGTGACAGCACAGGAGTGAGTGGGTAGGTGGTGGGAGAGTACCATCATAGAGACAAAGGAGAGGGGAATGTGTTAGGAGGCTTGCGAAGGGGAAACCAGGAAGGAGGACAACATGTGAAATGTACATAAATGAAATAACCAATTTTAAACTAAATGTTATAAACATCTTAAAAAATAAAA
>NC_045030.1:120068934-120073312 GCF_008632895.1 Mastomys coucha
GTCTCAGTACATATCCCCGGCTAGCCTGGACAACACCATGAAGAGAAGCTTAGCTTTGCACTCACAGATATCTATGTGCCTCTACCACATGAGGTGCTGGGATTAAGGTATGCGCTACTACCCCTAGCAAACATTGCTTCTTTTGAGAGCTCTTGGGGTTTTTCTTTCCTAATTTTTATTTTTAGATTTATTCATCTAATTTTTAGTGTAAGTACTCACGTATCTTTGTACACCAAGTTTGTGCCTTTTTCTTTTTGATGCTGTTTTGATGTGTTGAATATTCTAGATTGTTCTTCTATATCTCATCATCATCATTGTCCTCCTCCTCAACATCACCATCATCATAGATGTCTGTTTTCTACTGAGAGGAAAAGGAGAGTATGTGGGTTAGAATGCATTAGAATGTGGAGGTGGTCTGGAAGTATTTGGGGGAGGTAAACTGTAATCAGAAAATATTGAATGAAAAAAATCCATTTTCAGTAAATAATAAATAAAATATTTTTAAAAAATCGGGAAAAATATTGTTCCCTTTACTACTCCCCATACTATAGCACTGAAAAATATACTAAGTATTTATTCTTGTTTAAAAGTTCACAATTATTATAATATCTTTTGTCAAGAACTAAAACTACTGTATATACATTAATCTTATAGAAAGAATGGGTGATTGGTAGCCACTTATTCCATTTTTCAGTTATGTAGATTTATGGATGTGACAGTAAAAAGTGAAAAACTGTTGAAGGAATTTGATTTTTGTTCAACAAATTTCATATCATTTGCATTCCACAAAGAAAATGCTCACAGTCATCCATTGGACTGAGTATAGGGTCCCCAATGAAAGAGCTAGAGGAAGGACCCGAGGAACTGAAGGGACTTGCAGCCCCAAAGGAGGAACAATAATATGAACCAACTAGGACCCCCAGAGCTCCCAGGGACTAAACCACCAACCAAAGAGTACACAGGAAGTACCCATGCCTCCAGCCACATATGTACAAGAGGATGGCCTTGTTGGTCATCAGTGAGAGGAGAGACCTTTGGTCCTGTGAAGGCTGGATACCGCAGTGAAGGAGAATACCAGGACCAGGGAGTGGGAATGGGTGGGTTGGTGAACAGAGGGATGGGGAATGGGATAAGGGTTTTTGGAGGGTAAATAAGGAAAGGGGATATCATTGGAAATGTAAATAAAGAAAATATCTAATAAAAAGTTAGTATACTGACATTTATATTAGAGAATAAATAAAATATCAAAAATGTATGTTATTCTGTCACTTTTAGAGTATCTAGCATTGTGTTCATCCACAGAATCACTATGGAGATTATTGTGGACAAAAATCTTCACAGTCCATTATCAGCATTATTGTTTTGCAACAACACTGTATGTGCACATTTTCATCACTCAATCAAATCCAATGAACATCTCAGACATTTTCAATCTTAGAACAATTTACTTGGCATTGTCGAATACAGTGATGTTTCTACATACATTTTATTTCAATTGGTCATGAAGAAAGTGACTTTTCATGCTATGGTTATTGAACTGACATCTGTAGTACCCAGTCTTCAAAGCAATGAACCACAATAAAGGTAGTGTTTCTAAGTTTATGAACTTAGTTTGAAAGCTCAGCAAGGGAAAACTATAAAACTGAGTCGGTCCAGTGATGCGGACAATTTTGTTTTCTGAACAGGATGTATTTGGCACAAATGATGAAGGTGTAGTTATATAATATCTGCTTATAGAAATAAATGAAGTACATAAAAACAGATCAACAATTAATCATGAAATGGAGTCTTTATTTACCTACAATTAATGTAGGAAATTATTCATTATTAGCAATATGTTAAGAACAGTAACATAAGAGTTATCATTTTCTTTTAACTGTGAATGGGATCAGAAATCTACCATTTATTTTTGTGACATAAAATTAACTTGATATGTTCCTACATTCTCTGATGGACAGTTAGTAAACTATGTTTCTTTTGTATTAGAGAAGACAAAAACCTAATTCTAGTATTACTTATAAAAAGAAATGCATATTTATATTAATCAAATTCTCACATTTTTGACTTGAATTTTTCTCTAAGATTTTTTATAACCATACATGAATTGATATACACTTACTAGTGTGATGACTAATAAGCCTATCTTTGCCATAGTTGTTTAAAAGTAGAAAATACCTTAAAAATTTTGTGAGAAACTTTTGCCTCTCAAAGTTCTTCAGTGTCACATACAGCCACACACAGGGAGACATATATACACAGACAAACACACACATACTCACACATACACACACACACACACACACACACACACACACACACACACACACACACACACACACACAAAACAAGAGAGAGAGAGAGAGAGAGAGAGAGAGACAGAGAGAGAGACAGAGAGAGAGAGAGAGAGAGAGACCGAGTCCAAGAAAACCACAGAGCAGATGTTTATAATCACAACAGATTTTGCAAAGAACATATGCAGTGCCTTAATTAAGGTTGAATTAATATCCAGGTTGATTTTTTTACTGAGCCATGAATTATTTTTATTTTATTCAAGATGTATCTCAATAATGTAGTTCTTAAACCACTTTGCAGATAAATAAAACTTGATGTCAACATACATAGTTTCAGTCTCTGAAAGTAAAATTATTATATACATTTACTTATATACTTATTAAAACCTATTACATCTTTATAGCTTTTGAAATTAATTTATAATTATTGCAAAAACCTGTTTGAATTATTTTTTCTTGCTATACTATATCTTAATTCTACTTATAAATCTATAGTTTTAAAGCTTGTATTTTCACATACTCTTATAATAGACTAGTGCCACTGCTACTGTAGATAAATGAGTTGACCTTGTTGATGTTTCTCCCTGTTGCAGGGAATTGAAAGCCCAGCTGAGAGCAATTACAAGCAATATTACTATCTTGGCAGGAGCTGTCAAGTCTCACATCACTGGACAGAAGCTGGATATGTGTATGCTGAATGACAGTCATAGCAACACAGCATTTCCAAACATCTTTTGAGAAAGGAGAATGTCATGATTTTTTGAAAGCTTTTTTTCCCCATGAAATAACTGAACAGTGAAAATATAATTGTGTGTGTATGCTCTGTGTATATATCTGTACATGTTATGCATGCAAATGAGTGCATGAACATTTGTGCATGTGAGTGTGAAGGTCCAAAGTAGATTTTTATAACTAAACATCAGGTTTCAAGACAGAATTTGTTATTGAACTTGGAACTCACCAATTAAGCTAGAATAGCTGACCAATGAGCATCCAGTATTGTACTGTCTCTGCCTCACCAGTGCTAGGATTACACATTTAGTATAAGACCTGAACTGGAGTTCTGAATTCAGGTCCTCATACATTTGAGAAAATCACGGTACCCACTGAAAAGTTTACACACTCTCCAACGTTGAGGTATTCTACTAGCTGTCACCACCATATAGATTCTGGAACTGGGAAAATAAAGCCAATAAGTAAGTCAGCTTAGGACACAGGCAATAGCTAACATTATTCAGAGCTTTATACAATTTAGATTCTGAGAGTTAGGATAAAACAGCAGCCTACAGATTAGAAAAGGATCTTCACCAACCCTACATCTCACAGACAGCTAATATCCAAAATATATAAAGAGCTCAAAAAGTTAGACACCAACACCCCAAATAACACAATTAAAAAATGTGGTACAGAGCTAAACAGAATTCTCAACAGATGGATCTCTAGTGATCAAGAAACACTTATAGAAATATTCAATGTTATTAGTCATCTGGGAAATGCTAATCAAAATGACCCTGAGATTCCATCTTACACTCTTCAGAATGGGTAAGTTAAGTCTCACTTGATATTACATGCTGGTGAGGATGTTGAACATGGGGAACTCTCCACCATTGCTGGTGGGAGTGCAAACTTGTGCAAATTGAAAATCAATTTGGCAGTTTCTCAGAAAACTGGGAATAGTTCTATTTCAAAACCCAGATATACCATTCTTAGTCATATGCCCAAAAGATGCCCAACTATACCACAGGGACACTTGCTCCATATGTTCATAGCAGCTTTATTTGTAATAGGCAGAAACTGCAAAGAAGCTAGATGTTTCTCAACTGAAGAATGGATAGAGAAAGTATGGTACATCTACAAATTGTAAAACTATTCAGCTACTAGAAACCAAGCCATCATCAATTTTGCAGTCAAATGGATAGAACTTGAGCGTATAATACTGAGTCAGTTAATCCAGACTCAAAAGGACACATATGGTATGGATTTACAGATGAGTGGATGTTACCCATAAAACATAGCATATCCGAGCTTCCGAGTGACAGAGGGGGTTCAGCGTCCTCCTCTGCCCCTTCCCTGCAAGTGGATCGCCT
>NC_045030.1:120077361-120079841 GCF_008632895.1 Mastomys coucha
AAAAAAAAAAAGAAAGAAAAAAAAAACAAAAAACATAGCATATCCACATTAGACCCAAAGAAGCTAAACCCCTAGCATGGATGCTTGATTCTTACTCAGAAGGGAGAATAAGATATTCATAGGACAGAGATGGGGGGAGGGAACTAGTTGAGAGTGGGGGTTCATGTTTATGTTTGGGGAGAGACAGGGGAGATGACCAAACAGCCAAGGGAATGAATGGAAGTCTGCAACTAGTGGTGAATGGTAAGGCAAGGGGAGCATCTTGAGGACTTCCCAGAGACCTGAAATAAGGAAGGCTCCCAAGAATCGATAGAGGTGACCTTAGCTAAGACTCACAGACCTACACATAGTTAAGACACCCATACACATTAATACAAAAATCAAAACATCCACCTCAAGTATTTGAAAATGTTGTGAGTAAATGAGGTAGACTTTTTTTTCTATTTTAATGAAAGATTTCATGATGAATATGGTGATTTATATTGTCAACTTCAAAAAGTCTAGAATCACCAAGGAGACAAACCATGGACCTGTCTATGGGGGAGATTCTAAAATGGGTCAATTGAGATAGGACAATATACCCTAACTATGTGTAGAACCAATCCATAAAGTAGAGTCCCAAACTGAATAAAGAGGAGGTAAGTACTACTATTCATCTGTCTCTGATATTTGACTGAGGATATAATGTGACCAGATAGCAATGCTACTACTACTACAATTCCTTTTCTGGTGGACATGATGGTTTGTAACCTCAAGTTATGATAGCTCATCTCTTGATCAAAATGACTTATTGTGATACATTTATCACATCAGAAAGAAAAGTAACTCAAACAACTAGAATAAAAAATCTTAACACATAATTAGTATTTTTGCTAGGTATCTTAAACAGATGAATTAGTTGTGTTCATAATTTTCCTCAGTAAGTAAAAGAATATTAGCACATATACATATGTACATGCCAAGTCCTGTCATGCTGAAGAGGCAGTGTGACAAACCTCTCACTACTGGAGCAGAGCAAGCAGGGTGTGGGCCTCCATGAATATTGACAGTTACTAGGCATAAGGCTTGTTTATATAGTGATGTATATATTTTTATGTTCCTCCTTTGGGTATTGTTCTCCCTGTTAAGGTTAAGGACTCCAGGATAAATAGAAACAGCATGAATATGGTAGGTGAGAATGTGTTCTTTAGCAAAATGGTAAATGATATGACCTTCAGAATAGCCCTTAAGGCTGTAGGAAAGAACTCTGAATGCATGAACTGAAGAATATATAATTTCACCACTATGGAAAATATGATGATGCAGTATAAATTGTATAAAGGGCAATAGGGACCTAAAATCACAAAGACAGCAGCAGTAATAAGCAAGATTGTCTGAAAGATACAAAGGCAAGTAGATCTCAGACAAAGATTCCTGAGTTCAGGTACAACCTGAACCAGAGCAAGTTTAGGTCCAGGCAATGTGGGAATGGCAATCTCAGGATGTGTTCCTACCAACCTAAACATTTTTTTTTTTTTTACTTAAAAGACAGGCAGACCTCTAAGTTCACTTCTTATGTTTTAAAAAAATTAGGGTATAAGCTATTGGTGTTCTGTTCAGGAAATTTTTCTCTGTGCCCATGTGCTTGAGGCTCTTCCCCACTTTCTTTTCTATCAGTTTCAGTGTATCTGGTTTTATGTGGAGGTCCTTGAACCACTTGGACTTGAGCTTTATACAAGGAGATAGGAGTGGATCGATTTGCATTCTTCTACATGCTAACTGCCAGTTGAGCCAGCACCACTTGTTGAAAATGCTGTCTTTTTTCCATTGGATGGTTTTAGCTCCTTTGTCAAAGATCAAGTGACCATAGGTGTGTGGGTTCATTTCTGAGTCTTCAATTCTATTCCAATGATCCACCTGTCTTTCACTGTACCAATATCATGCAGGTTTTTTTTTTTAATCATAATTGCTCTATAGTACAGCTTAAGATCAGGGACAGTGATTCTCAACAATAAAAGAACCTCTGGTGGAATCATCATCCCTGACCTTAACCTGTACTACAGAGCAATTGTGATAAAAACTGCATGGTATGGGTACAGTAACAGGCAGGTGGATCAATGGAATAGAATTGAAGACCCAGAAATGAACCCACACACCTATGGTCACTTGATCTTTGACAAAGGAGCTAAAACCATCTAATAGAAAAAAAGACAGCATTTTCAACAAATGGTGCTGGCTCAACTGTCAGATAGAAGAATGCAAATTGATCCATTCCTATCTCCTTGTACAAAGCTCAAGACCAAGAGGGTCAAGGACCTCCACATAAAACCAGATACACTAAAACCAGATACACTGAAACTCATAGAAAAGAAAGTGGGGAAGAGTCTTGAGCACAAAGGCACAGAGGAAAACTTCCTGAACAGAACACCCATTGCTTATGCTCTAAGATCAAGAATTGACAAATGGGACCTCATAAAATTACAAAGCTTCTGTAAGGCAAA
>NC_045030.1:120080169-120081204 GCF_008632895.1 Mastomys coucha
GTGACAGCAGATGCTGGCAAGGTTGTGGAGAAAGAGGAACACTCCTTCACTGCTGGTGGGATTGCAAGTTGGTACAACCACTATGGAAATCAGTTTGGCAGTTCCTCTGGAAATTGGAAATAGTACTAACTGAGGACCCAGCTATACTACCCCTGGGCATATACCCAGAAGATGTTCCAATATATAGCAAGGACACATGCTGCACTATGTTCATAGCAGCCTTATTTATAATAGCCAGAAACTGGAAAAAACCCAGATGTCCCTCAACAGAGGAATAGATATACAAAATGTAGTACATTTACACAATGGAGTACTACTCAGCGATTAAAAACAATGAATTTATGAAATTCTTAGGGAAAATGGGTAGATCTGGAGAATATCATCCTGAGTGATGTAACCCAATCACAAAAGAACACTCATGGTATGCACTCATTGATAAGTGGATATTAGCCCAGAACTTCATAATACCCAAGATACAATCCACAAACCACAAGAAACTCAAGAAGGAAGACCAAAGAATGGATCCTTCGATCCTTCTTAAAAGGGGGAACAAAGTACCCATAGAAAGAGTTGCAGAGAAAAAGTATGGAGCAAAGACTGAAAGAAGGACAATCAAGAGACTGCCCCACCTGGGAATCCTTCCTATATTCAATCACTAAATCCAGACACTATTATGGATACCAGCAAGTGCTGGCTAACAGGAGCCTGATGCATCTGTCTCCTGAGAGGTTCTGCCTGTGCCCAACTAATACAGAAGTAGAGTGTCATAGCCATCCATTGGATTGAGCACAGGATCCCCAATGAAGGAGCTAGAGAAAAGACCCAACAATATGAACTACCTAGTACCCTCAGAGCTCCCAGGGGCTAAAGCACCAACCAAAGAGTACACACGGTGGGACTCATGGCTCCAGCTGCATATGTAGCAGAGGATGACCTAGTTGTTCATCAATGGGAGGAGAAGCCCTTGGTCCTTTGAAGGTTCTATGCCCCATTGTAAGGGAATTCCAGGGCCAGGAAGCAGTAGAGGGTGGGTTG
>NC_045030.1:120081215-120083733 GCF_008632895.1 Mastomys coucha
CAGGAAGCAGTAGAGGGTGGGTTGGTAAGCAGGGGGAAAGGAGAGGGAACAGGTTTTTTTTCCCCTAGGGGAAATGGGATATCATTTGAAATGTAAATAAAGAAAATACCTAATAAAAATAAAATTAAAAAATTAGGGCCTTATGCATATTTAAAATGCAGTATGTTAGTAACCTATGACCCCAGCCTCCATGAAAAAAAAAAGTATATCCTGTTTCTTTCTAAGAAACAGGGGCTAAGATCATAAAATGCTGATTCATGGAATAAACAAAAGGGAACCTGGATAAGCAGTTAATTTGACATATAAATAAAAGACTGGGCTTTGGTATGTTAGAGAAGAGCTGTCTAGAGAGCTATAACAATTTCTTATTAGAATTTGTTTGGCTCATTTTCTGACTTTGTTTGGAACACTCAAGAATTTTTCTATTAGATTTTCTGACTTTGGTAGGAAAACCCAAGAATTTTATTTAGTAGGTTTTCTGACTTTTATCCATAAACCCACAAACTTTTCTTGCAGATTTTCTGACTTTAGTTAGACAACCTGTGAGATGTCCAGAAAGCTTCTAGAATGTTTTCTAGTTAAAACTGTCTTTATCAGAGTTTTATCTAGACAGCAATCTCAAGAAGACTACAGAGCTCTCCCCTTGTACCCACTATTGACTATGAGTCATTCTTTTGCTGCTCCAAAATACAACTCCCTCTCCAAGCCTAGACTTATGTCCAATTTGAAAGGCCTCATAAATATATTTTAACTTTTTAACTACAATGTTAGGCAACATTTCACTTTTTGGAGTATAAATCATTTTACGGCCCTCAAAAAATCATTTCTCTTGTTATTTAATCCAAAACATGTGAATTTCATAAAAAAAGTCTTGATTCAAGTTTTAAAGATGAAATGTGAGGACTTAAAATAATTTTTCATAAAGTTGGTTCTGGTGGGCATATGAACCATACCTTGTTGAAACTTTCCCTTTGATTTCTATGTCATCCCTTTTTCCTGTTTTTTTTTTGTTTTGTTTTATTTGTTTTTTGTTGTTCTTGAGATTTCAATTTTATTATTTACAATCATTCTATTTTTTTCCTCTTAAGAATACCTATTTTTTCCTATGGTCTTTCTGTGAGATTTATAAAAAAATGACTATCTTTAAATAAATGTATACAATAATGTATTATTGACTGCCTTTATGAGGATATTTATAGATATTAAATATATCATGAAACCCTTGGTTTCTTAGAGCACTTGTCTTTCAAGTCATTGTTAATGGACATTTACTATATTTAAAACTTTTGGAACTAGTGAGTGTAAGGTGTGACATAGTTGGGAACATTGCTGGATTAAAGTTTTAGCTGCAGGGGCAACCTGAATAAAATATCTCAGGATTTCTTGTATATATGTGGAATTGCTTTTTCTTGTATGCTTGTCTATTTTGTCTTCTTCTATATAATATTTTTCTTCATATATAACTCTGGTAAAATTTTCTGAGAAAGAATTTGGGGTTATTAATAGAGAATGAAATGGCACTGATATAAATTAGGAACAAACTGCTCTGGCCCTGGCCATTCAAGACGTCAACATAAGCATATCAGTACAAGAGGTTTTGAATGTGGAAGCTGACTGCTTTAATTACTCTTTGGGAAATTTTAGCCAACTCATGATGATTAATTTGTACTAGGAAATATTTGAAGCAGGCAATGTTTATGAGAAATCTGAAATTTTAGTAATTATGAGAATTGAAGACCTCAAGGAAAAGGGACACTGGGACTGGGTCATTAAGAACAAGGGTGTCTATAGAAAACACAAGGTACAAGACAGAGGAAGAAATAGCTAGGTCTACTGGATTAGTAGGCAATGGTGAGAGCGTCCATGAGGGGAGATCTCTAATAATAGAAATTTTGATTCAGAAATATTATTGGGGAAAATTGGAAGACATTAAAATCAATAAAAGGATGAATAGAGAAGTTTGTACTCCATGAAGGGGCCATTCGATTAGTGAAAGATTCGAATATATTGATTTGACCCCCTGGCATCATTTGCCTAAGGAAATTGGGGTGCACGTTCTAAGAGATAGAATTTGGGCTCATGAAGGAGGCCTGGGGGCACCTGCAAGAGGAATTAATATTGCATATGGAAAAGAGTTCCAAAAGAATTGTAGAAATATATATTAGGATAAGTTCAATAAATTGAAGGAAAAGATTTGGCAAATACAGTCATGCTAAAAATATTAACATTACCCTAACTGGTTTGCACATTTCTGTTTTCATGCTAATGCTGTAACTACAAGTGTATGCCCAGATGACCTGTGATTTGAAGGGTTTTCTGAGAGTTAAAAGTTAATGTATAACTCGGTTTTGCAGTCACTGAATTGGGACACTGTGTGCACTGTGCTTTCTTGTGGCATAGTTATATAGCATTTTTCAGCAAAAATACTTGGCTTAAAGAAAATAATGATAGGCTCTTGATTATGTATTTTTTTGTTACATGGAAGTGTGTAACAAATAAAGGACTGAAGTGAATTGAG
>NC_045030.1:120084817-120086361 GCF_008632895.1 Mastomys coucha
CATGTATGGGTTATTGAGCTATATTTTCCTATAACCTTAGGCAAGGAGGAGTCATTTAGTGCACTGAAGTAGGAATACACCATTCCAACAGCTTGAGCAATTTTTGCTCAATGTGAAAACAGCTTAGTTTGTGAACCACCCACACATTGAATACCACAGTCTTAATATATAGAGTAGTGCTGTGCAAAGAGTTGACAATAATCATGTTTATAAAGTTACAATGAAGTCCAGAATTAACAAATATTGAACTATTATTTGTTAATTGTCTGTAAGTTCAAGGCTCTGTTCACATTTTCACCATTTGATCAACAAAACATGGCATCATCTTATTCATATTCTTTACATTACCTCCTTTAACATATATAGCTGATTCATTAACATCTGCCAAGTAATTACACTAGAATTCATGCTTGATTGAATCTTTTCTAAGTAAAAAATATCTCTAAAGTACACTAGAGCCTTCCTACACAAGAGACACTAGACATCATTTTAATTCATGGTATCATTAACATCTAATATTACAATATGCTTAAATCTGTCAATCACCACTTCAATAATAGACTATGAACACCCAATTTGTTTTTACTTAATATTTAAAATAAGAATGCAGATGATTTGTTTTAACCTAAATAAGCATATACATCAGTTGAATCAAATATTTTGCAACTCTGCATATGCGTATAAATGTGTGAAAGTATCATAAGAATTGATTTTGGAATTGGAAATAAATATGTTGGCAAATTTGCAAGTATGGAACAGATGAAATAAAGATTAATTATAAATAAGAATGATTTGTATAAAGAAGTAAAAATGCAAAGAAGACTAACTCATGTTTCTCATGATATAGCAGATGATATGAATTGAATATTTCAAATTTTAGGACAAGTTAGACATAAATCTAAAATGCCTGAAAGCACCAGAGAACCAAGCACTTGTTATCTGTAAATTTCATAAATTCCTAAAATGCCTCTACATTTTGTCTCAATAGCTATTAGTATTTAAATAATTAATTTTTATGTGTGATCTAGTATTGCAAAATAGGATGCCTAATTTTTTTTCCACTTAGAGAGCAATGTATATGTAATTCATTTATATGAGATTAAAAACTAAGGGCTTGTTTTTCACATTTCATTAGTGTCACATTTGACAATGTTACAATATTTCATCACCCAGATGATTACATTTCTGGTATTTTTTCAGTAAATGGATATATCATACTAGTTGAACAACAACAACAAAAAGAATTGGAAACACCTCTAGCCATGGTGTTGGACATATGTAATCCTACTATTCTGGAAGTAGAGACAGGAGAATGTTGAATTCAAAGCCTCATCTACATGGCAAATTTTGGGCAATTTGAGCCCCTGTCATAAAACTACTGCCAATATCCAACAAAAAAAGGAAAATATTTATGTTTTATATATTACTTCAATGTTTAATATAATGGGGCTTTAATGTTTATTTCTGTTATTTATTTCATTTTATTTTCTCCAAGATCTTCCTTGGTAATCCATAGAGGCCCACCTCTCTCTCTCTCTCTCTCT
>NC_045030.1:120086486-120087982 GCF_008632895.1 Mastomys coucha
TATATATATATATCCAATCTGTAAGTTGCCCTTTTGTCCTTACAGAAGTTTTTTCAGTTTCATGAGGTACTATTTATCAATTGTTGATCTTAGAGACTGAGTAACTGGTATTCTGTTCATGAAGTATTCCCCTGTGCCAATATGTTCAAGGCTATTTCCAATTTCTTTTCTATTAGATTTAGTGTATCTGGTTTTATGTTGAGGCCGATGAACCACTTGGACTTGAGATTTGTGCAGGATGATAAATATGTATCTATTTGTATTGTTCTATACTAAGCTCTACCAGCCTAACTGAGACAGATTCAGATATTCATAGTCAGGCAGTGGAGTGAGAATGGGGACCCATATGGAAGACTGAAGGGAAGGATTGAAGTACCTGAAGGGGATTAGAAACTCTACACGAATACCAACAGTGTCAACTAACCTGGAACCCTCAGAGTTCCTAGATACTAAGCCACCAGCCAAAGAGCATACATGGGCTGGTCCAAGAGGCCAGGCAAATATGTAGCAGAGGACTGCCTTGTATAGAATCAGAAAGAGAGGAAGCCCCTAATCCTTTAGAGACTTGATGCCCCAGGGAGGGAGGATACCCAGAGAAGGGGGAACCCTCTCAGAGGAGATGATGGAAGAACTATGGAAGAGAGACCTAGAGGGGGGCAGCACTTGGAATTTAAATTAATAAAATAATTGTTTAATAAAGAAAATAAAATAATAAAAAATAAGAAAGCATAACAAGATGCTTTGGCCCTTAAGTCATCATAGTTTCATAATAGGTAAATTTGTATTTCTCTTAAAAATATGTTTATCCTTTTTGTTGCATTTTAATTATAGAATAGAAATTGCTTATTATGGCTGAAACCAGGATTTAAGACATTATGAAAAATCCATAATAATTTGAAATGTATAAAAGTCTACTACATTTTTGTTTTAGGTTAAAAATTTGAAAACATCTGATAATAAGCAGTGAAATGGATACAAATGGATTTTACCTTGTTTGTGGGTCACTCTCAGAGGAGAATATAGTAATAAGTAAAGAAATGTCAAGAAGTAGAGAAAGGGCAGTAAAGTTCTAATAGCTTCGAATAATTTATCAAAAGTGACCATATTTAATAATGTGGTTCATACTGACCTTGGATCATACTGCTCTTTCTAGTTAGACTATAATGATTAACACTAACTTAGGGCTTGCACTCCAGTGCATTTAAAATAATTTTCAATCTGCCAAGACACTGCCATCCCCTCCCCCACCCCAGACAAACTGAATGCTGCCAGTCATTTTGAAGCATTCCTTTGAAATCTGGGTATTTGTTGTTGTTCTTTTTGTCATGTTCTTTAAAATTTAGGGCCAATAAGTGGGAGAGGGTGGGGTGGCAAGCAGGGGGAGGGGGGAAGGAAGTTCTTGTTGTTTTTTGGTGTTTTTTTGGAGGTAAAACTGGGAAAGGAGAAATCACATGACATGTAAATAAAGAAAATATCTAATAAAATAAAAAAATTAT
>NC_045030.1:120088581-120090870 GCF_008632895.1 Mastomys coucha
ATTCACCAACTGTTTCAATGAACAATGGTTCTGCTTGGAAGGTGGCACAGACATTAGGTGAGGGTAAGGAAGCATTTCTAACCACTAATTATTATTTTTATTTACTTTATATCATAATCACAACCTTCCTCCCTACTGCCTCCAAGTTACACCCTTAAAATACCCTTCCCTGTTACACCATTATTCCACTACCCTCCCCTTCTCCTCAGTAAAGGTGAAGCACCTTGGATTCTACTCTACCCTGGTGTGTCAAGTTACATCAGGACTAAAAGTATCCTCTCCCACTGATGCCCAACTAGGCAGTCCAGCTAGGGGAAGGGGACTCAGTGGCAGGCAACAGAATCAGAGACATCCCCTAGTCCTATTTTTAAGGGTCTGCCATGAAGACTAAACTGCATATCTTTTACAAATGTATAAGAGTCTATGGAAAACTTGAGTTTTATGGGAAACCACTCATAGCAAACCAATTATTTATGTTCTCTGAAGACATCATTTTGTGTGTCAGTGATGTTATTTGGTTTCTTTCTAGTCATTGTAATATTTATAACAAACACAAAGAACAACACAAACAGCAACATCACTACTAATAATATATAGTTAATTAAGTGACAACTTACTCAAAATAGTTTTAGTAGGGTAGAATGGTACAGATTCACTCTTATAAGTATTAGATTTTGAATATATCAAGTAATGTCATATAAATTTTCTTTCTAGGTAAATCTCACACTAAAAAATACAAAAAAAAATAGACATTCAAAATTGCAATTGTATTTTCTCTGTGTTTGAATTTTACCCTATAAAGACAACTTTTGGTTGGTCCTGTTAGCCTCACAACTGAACAGAAGTATGAGTCAGCCTCAATTGTTGGATTTCTGTGTGCTTTCCAATCTGACTTGTCAGGTTCATCCCTATGCATTTTAGCCAATAATTAGTTCCAAGGATACAGTGGTCATGAAGCTGTAACTTAATTATTTATATTTTGTCTATATTTCACTTTTCCACATCAATTTTCACCTCGTGTTTAAAGCTATATATCTTTATGCTCTATCCATTCTACAATTTCTATAATTCTGCAATTTAAACAACCTTTTCAATTTTTTTCCTGATTTTTTTTTTGGTTTTTCAGCCTGAAAGAAACCTCAATTAAATGATACAAGGTTGTTCTGTAGTTCAGTGGTATATAATTGAATTGTTAAGTTTAATCCTCAGAAAAATATTCTACTCAACGCCAAGCAGTACATCCACATTTCATCCCTCAAATCAGGGAAAATCAACAAATACCAGTACTACCACAATTACTCACTCTTGATGACTCTTCTCTATATCAGGTGTACAATCAATGAGCCTTTACCTAGAAGGAAGAATTACATTTTTAATACTATGTCTTGGCATACAATAAAGTTATGCATCCTGTATAGGAAAGAAGATTGGTCCTCCCACTCCATCCCCTCATCTTGACCAAGTTCGCTGCTCCTCCATTTCCCCCTTCCTTCATAAGGGGGCAGGCCTCCCAGTGATATTAACAGAAAAAGGCAAAGAAAGATGAAATAAGACCAGGCATAAACCTCATATAAAGGTTGGACAAGGCAATGCAGTAGTATGAAAAGGGTCCCACAAAAAGTCAAGAAAGTCAAAGATAACCCTCTCCTAGATTTAGGAGTCCAATAAAAAAATCACAAGCTAAACTACCACAGTACATATATGGAGAACATAGCATAGACCTTAGGAGCCCTGCTAGCTCATTCTGTGAGTTGTACTCTGTTGTCTTTGACCCTGTTAGCTCCATTAGCTCATACAAACATTCTTTCCACTCTTCTTCAGGGTTGTGTGTGGATCTTGGAGTCTGCTTCCATCAGTTGCTGGAGGAAGTCTCATTGATGACGATTGGGGTAGGCATCAATTTATGAGTATAGCAGAACATCATTAGTCGTCATTTCATTGCCTTTTTTTTTTTTTTTTTTTTTTGTCAGCCATGTTTGGTTCTCTGAGCCATCCAGCTTCTTTATCCTGGACACACAGGTAGTTACAAGCCTGAGTTCCCTCCAGAGGCTTAGCCCTCAATGTAGACCATTCATTGTTTGTCCTCTCCCACAAGCTCTGAGTCACTATTGCTCTGGCACATCTTTCAGGCAAGACAGGTTTACATTGTGGGCTTTGTCACTGGGTTGTTAACAGAAACTATGGGTACAAGTATCACCAACAAAAGACTAGAGATGATAGAGAGAATCTCAGTTACTGAAGATATGATGGAAGAAATATATATATATATATATATATATATATATATAT
>NC_045030.1:120091287-120098253 GCF_008632895.1 Mastomys coucha
AAAAACCAAAACCATAACAACAACCCACTGATGCCAGCCCAGACTACTATATCCAGCAATTTTTTCAATAATCATAAATCAAAAAAATAAGAGCTTTCATAGTAAAATCAAATTTAAACAATATAAATATCCATATTTAGCTCTATAGATACTGGAAAGAAAACACCAACCCAAGGAAGTTAACAATTAACAATCATTTATCACTAATATTTCTCAATATCAATGGACTGAATTTCCCTATAAAAAGACACAGACTGACATAATGAATGCAAAAACAGTATCTATTTTCTGCTGCATAAACACACACACACACACACCTCAACACCAAAGAAGCTCATGTACTTGGATTGGAAAAAGACTTTCTAAGCAAATGGACCCACGAAGAAAACTGGTGTATGTATTCTAATATCTAACAAAATAGATTTCCAGCCAAAATTAATCAAAAGACATGAGAAAGGACACTGTATACACACCAAAGGAAAAACCCACCAAGATTATGCCTCAATTCTGAATATCTATGTCCCAAATGCAAGAATACCCACATTTTAAAGGAAATATTACTAAACTTCAATCACCTATCAAACCCTGTACTTTAATAATGGAAGCTTCAATACTCCACTCACACAAAAACTAAACAGAAAAATACTGAAGCTAAGAGATGCTATAAACCCAAATGGACATAACAAATATCTACAAAACATTTCACACACATATAAAAGACTACATTTTCTTAGTAAATCATGGAACATTGTCCAAATTGACTACATACTCTGTCACAAAGCAAGACTCAACAGATATAAGAAAACTGAAATATCCCCCTGCATCCTAGAAAACTACCATGGATTAAAGCTAGATTTCAACAGCAGAAAAAGTTAATTAGATATGCAAGTAATATATGTCTATGGGATATGTAGTAAAACCATTTTGCAAAAGCTTAACTTGGTTACTTTTATATTTTAAAATGAACATGGTTACTTTTTGGAAATTGAATCCCTCACTCCATGTAATGCTGATCTGGAATATTTTATGTATCCATCCCATCATGAGATTAAGTGTGTGGCAATCTTACTTTAGTCTCCCAAGTGCTAACCTACTGCAGTCTCCCAAGTGCTAAGAATTCATCCTTACCAAGTATGACACCATCATCCATGTACATAAATTTTAAATTCTAAATTACCACATGATTATTTGAATGATTTCCTCATTTTCTAGGTATTTTACAACAGGCATGGCTACAAACAAAGGTTTTGGATATGAGAAACAAAATGATTCCATCTTACTATGTCTTGTGTATGTGAGAAAAAAAGTCTCGTTAAAGGTTCCCTAAAACTCCTTCATCTACATCTGTGTAATCTCTTATGTGTCTAGAGGTGGTTAATTCAAGGAACATACTGTTTGCTGATGAGTAGAGAGCTGCTGCAGTTAAGCAGACCTTGCAAAGACTGGGAAAAGTATTGTATTCCCTGTTATGTGGTCTGCTAATAAAAAGAAGCTATGTAGGAATTGCCTATAGAAAATATGCTGAAAGCAGCAACTTTTGCTACCACCTAACACTTTTCACATAGTTAGGATTCTCAGTCACATCACTCTAAAGTAGAAAATAAAAGGATCCTGGTGTGAAAAAAATTGGCTATCCTATGATGTATAATCCTGCAGCTATTCACTCCTTAAATCACACAGTTTAGAGAGATTTTGTTCAACAAGAACAAAAAATAACTTAAACCTCATTTATATTTGAGATAATAGCACATCTCCATATCAAAACTAGGAAATTGTTAATATCATTTTTCAAAAACTATGACTTAGAAAGAAGTGTGTATGCTGTTAAAATAAGGTTGTTATAATCTCCTGGAGAGTAAAACAGCAGTATTTGTAGATTTTGCAGACATTTCATGACAGGCCCACAGTACTCTGTTATTTCACTTACAGATCTACTATTTGTAATGGTTGTTCTTTCAACTGAAAACGTTTGTACATCACTAACTATTTAATGGCTCTCGCTTTTCTATAACAAAACTCACCCAGCCATTCCACTTGAAATCATGCTACTACTCCAAGATGTGCTGTTTTAGAACAGATATTAAAAACTAAAAATAAGGACTTTCCTAAGTTTCTTTGGGTAAAAGTTTATCCATAATATTAAAACTGTAAGCTTCTAAAGCCTTATAAATATAAGAGAAAATAAAAATTACATTGAGAGAAAATGAGAATGAACTGAGATCTTCAGTGAGGACACATAAAATAAAATGCACAAATTAAAATGTCTCTAATATATAAATATTTAATTTATGTATGGTAAACTTTCAACCTAAATGAGGCTGTTTTTGAACAATGTTAGAGACACATTAAAGTATTACTTATTGTAACTGAAGTTTTGATATGATTTCCCACCCCCCTCTCTCTGTCTCTCTATCTCTCTTTCACTCACTCTTTCTCTCTCATGCTCACATGCTTGCTTTGAGCCCTGTCCAAAGGAATGCAAATACAGTAGTATGCTAATAAATGTTTAACACCCAGCTGTTTCTTTGAAAATGAAGAAAAAACACAACCCAACTTACATTGGATACTGATTTCAATGTCAAAGTGGTTAAATTCAAACTAATACCAAATTATCACATAATCAAAGGTTAAAAAACATGTGCACAGTTGAGAGTATATGAGTTAAGGTGATATAAGTACAATAAATTGTGGCTTGTTCGTTTTAAGTGGAAGTGATAGGGGTGCTACATAGGAAGAGAGAGAGTGAAAAAATTCTATCTATTCTTTGATTCCCATGTACCACTCTTGACATATGAGTATCCATATGTCATCTTTCACTCAAACAGATGGTAAACTTGATGGTAACACATTTGCAGATACAATTTAAAAGCTTAAATTGGAGGCAGATTTCCATAACTATAGTAGAAATGACTGAAGCTCCATATAACTCTTTTTTTTTTTTGCACTGTCCATTGTAAGATTAAGAATAAACAAGCAATAGCCTTTGGTTAGTAATGAAGGTCCACAGTTTACTTGTACCTACTAAAAGGATAAATATTAACAAATGATAGGGGCTTCAGACAGTCTACAGAATTAAAATGTAAATTGTTAACAGTAAATACAATTAATTATTTCTTCCTGGCACAAAGCTATCTCACATAAAGGTAAATCGATAGTAAATGCTGTTAGCTACTCCTGTCTAGAAACAAGCATAAATGATAAACAGACAACAGCCCGTAGTTTTTCTTAGTTTAGACACAATTGAGTTCCATGTCATATACAGCAACTTCCAGAGAATTACTGGCTTAAAGTAAATATTATAATTAAATATTTTCTTTTTATTTGCTCTGAAAGTGTGGAGCAGTACTTTACACACAAGGACCATGTCACCCCGGGAACAAGAGAATTTGTGACCCTTCAAGTAAAAACTACAAGAGACATAGACTTTATAAACCTGACTCTTTTTTATGCTTGTGTGAACACAATATTATAAAAGTGTATCTTTTACTTGTACTCTGTTAAAATGTGTTCTTTGTATCTCATTCATTTTTGAAGCTTACAAGATTTTCAACATGGTACAAAGTTGTGTTTTATCTCTAAGTCCATTTAAGTCATCTGGACTTATTAATTAATATTATTTTATTTGTACATTTGCTGATTTTATCTGCATCTATGCCTATATACTAAATACTTGTCTGGTGCCAACAGAAGCAAGAAAACAGTGCCAGATACCCTGCAACTGAAGTTACAGACAGTTGTGAGTCAACAAATGGGTACTGGGAATGGAACCCTAGACCTCTATAAAAGAAACAGGTATAATCAATCACTAAGTCATCTCTCTGGCCTCTATAGTTGTTATTGGTGTTGTTATTACTATTGTATCCACCAAGAAATGATACAGGGACTCCATGAACCTCTTAGCAAAGGTATTATAAGAAAATAGAGAAAATATAGTCCTGCTACTGCTACTGATAATAGGAATCCTATGGGCTTGAAATATTGTTGCTGATGATGCTTCCATTGAAGCCCACATAACTTTTGGTTTGAAACACTGCAGTAGTCTTCTAGCTCATTTGTTTCCAGTATTTTCCAATAATAATTTACTCTTCTACTCTGCAGTTTCTAAGGTGATAATTCTGAAGCTTAGATTTTCCCAATTTTTTCTTACCTCTTGTAATTCTTCAGATCCTATGAGATTAACATCAGAGGGTAGCTCTAGTCATATTACTTCTTGAAAAGCAATTCAAATTCCTCTAAAGTACAAGTTTGTAGATTAACTTCATCAGAAACATTTAAAAAGAAGGTTCTTTATTTTTTTTACACAACTAATGAATTATTTGTAATTCTTCTACTTCATTCCTTTGAGAAAGATTAGAATCTGCGTACCACAGAGGCACAACATAGACAGAGCTCACCAAGTATTCTCAAATTGGAGGCAATAGTATAAGTACATGAATGACAAGAGAATCCATATTTCCAAAGCAGAATAATGGAAAGTATAGAGATAAAAGAAGAGCATTTCTGCCACAGATCTAGGTGTTTAACCTGTTTCTATCAGTTTTATAGAGAAAAGCTTGCAATTCCTGACAAATTAATTATAATATTAAGAAGAGACCTTCCAAAAAATAAATAAAATAAATAAAAAATAAAAAAAGAAGAGACCTTCTTAGTATTTGGAATACACATTGCCTTACAATATGTAAATACAATTATATTCTTGTCTAATTGAGATTAGAAGTAATAATCAAAATAGAAAAATGTGCCTCAGTGGTTTAATCTATCTTGTACTAATAGTCAAGAATATTTGTATGAAAGTAAGTATATAAATAATCAGGAATGAGACAGATCCTGAGATCATACATATATGTAAAGTGGTAACAAAAATATCAGTGAATTTTGCAATCTTTCTGATTCATTTCCACTATCCTAATGTGAGACAAAGTCTTAGATAGTTTTTCTCACATAAGTAGGGTCCTTGACCAGGTTATCATTGAGTAGAGTGTTGTTAAGCTTCTACGTGTATGTGGGCGTTCTATTGTTTATGTTGTTATTGAGCAGCCTTAGTCCATGGTGATCTGATAGGATACAAGGAATTATTTTAATCTCCTTGTATCTGTTGAGGCCTGATGTGTGACCAATTATATGGTCAATTTTGTTGAAAATGCTGTATTTTTTCCAATGGATGGTTTTAGCTCTTTTGTCAAAGATCAAGTGACCATGCATATTTGGGTTCATTTCTGAGTCTTCATCTCTATGCCATTGATCATCCTGCCTGCCTCTGTACAAAAATCATGCAGTTTTTTTTTTTTTTAAATCCCTATTGCTCTGTAGTACAGTTTAAGGTCCGGGATTGTGATTCTCCCAGAAGTTCAGTTATTGTTGAGAATAGTTTTCACTATTCTAGGTTTTATGATATTCCAAATGAATTTGAAAGTTGCTCTTTCTAATTCTGTGAAGAATTGAGTTGGAATTTTGATGGGGATTGCATTGAATCTGTAGATTACTTTCGACAAGATGGCCATTTTTACTGTATTAATCCTGCCAATCCATGAGCATGGGAGTTTTCCATCTTCTGAGATCTTCAATTTCTTTCTTTAAAGACTTGAAGTTCTTGTCATACAGATCTTTCATTTGCTTGGTTAGAGTACAGACCAAGGTATTTAATATTATTTGTGAGTATTGTGAAAGGTATCATTTCCCTAATTTCTTTCTCAGCCTGTTTATACTTTGAGTACAGGAAGGCTACTGATTTGTTTGAATTAATTTTATATACAGCAACTGCGCTGAAGTTGTTTATCAGCATTAAGAGTTCTCTGGTGTGCCAGGCAGTGGTGGCACATGCCTTTAATCCCAGCACTTGGGAGGTAGAGGCAGGTGGATTTCTGAGTTCAAGGCCAGAGCAAGTTCCAGGACATCTAGGGGTATACAGAGAAACCCTGTCTCAAAAAACTAACCCCCCAAAAAACAAACAAACAAACAAAAAACAACAAAAACAAAACAAACAAACAAAACAACAAAAAAGAGTTCTCTGGTGGAATTTTTGGAGCCACTTAAGTATACTATCATATCATCTGCAAATAGTGATATTTTGACTTCTTCCTTTCTAATTTGTATCCTTTTGACTTCCTTTTCTTGTCTAATTGCTCTGGCTAGGACTTTAAGTCAAAATATTGAATAGGTAAGGAGAGAGTGGACAGCCTTGTGTAGTCCCTGATTTTAGTGGTATTGCTTCAACTTTCTCTCCCTTTAGTTTGATGTTGGCTACTAGTTTTCTGTATATTGCTTTGACTCTGTTTAGGTATGGGCATTTAACTCCTGTTCTATCCCAGACTTTTACCATGAAGGGGTGTTGAATTTTGTCAAATTCTTTCTTAGCATCTAATGAGATTATTTTTTTGTTTTTTTCTTTGAGTTTGTTTATATAGTAGATTATATTGATGAATTTCCACCTATTGAACCATCCCTGAATCCCTGGGATAAAGCCTACTTGATCACGGTGGATGATGGTTTTGACGTGCTCTTGGAATCAGTTTGTGAAAATTTTATTGTTTAATTTTCCTTTGATATTCATAAAGAAAATTAGTCTGAAAAGGAAGTTCTCTTTCTTTTTTGGACCTATTTTTTGTTTAGGTATAAGCATACTTTTGACTTCATAGAACAAATTGGGTAGTCTTCCTTCTGTTTCTATTTTGAAGAATAGTTTGAGGAGTATTAGTATTAGGTTTTCTTTGAAGGTCTGATAAAACTCTGCAATAAACCCAACTGATTCTGGGCTGTTTTTTGTTAGGAGACTTTTAATGACTGCTTATATTGCTTTAAGGGGTATAAGACTGCTTAGATGCTTTATCTGATCCTGATTTATCTTTGGTACCTGATATTTGTTTAGAAAATTGTCCATTGCATCCAGATTTTCAAGATTGTAGAGTATAGGTATTTGTAGTAGGACCTGATGAGTTTTTTAATTTCCTTGGTTTCTGTTGTTACATA
>NC_045030.1:120098263-120110696 GCF_008632895.1 Mastomys coucha
AGCTATCTGTTAAATCCATTTGGTTCATAACTTCTATTAGCATCACTGCATCTCTGTTTAATTGTGTTTCCATGATCTGTCCATTTCTGAGAGTGGGGTGCTGAAGTCTCCCACTATTAATGTGTGAAGTGCAATATGTACTTTGAGCTTTAGTAAAGTTTCTTTTATGAATGTAGTTGCTTTTGCATTTGGAACATAGATGTTCTGAATTGAGAGATCTTGGTATTATTTTCCAATGTAGAGTATGAAGTGTCCTTCCTTATCCTTTTTGATAATGTTTCCTTTAAATTTGATTTTATTAGATATTATAATGGCTACTTCAGCTTGTTTCTTGGGACCATTTGCTTTGAAATATTTTTGAGCCTTTTACTCTGAGGTAATGTCTGTCTTTGTCACTTGGGTGCATTTCCTGTATGCAGCAAAACCCTGGGTCCTATTTTAGGTATCCAGTTTGTTAGTCTATGTCTTTTTATTGGGGAATTGAGTCCATTGATGTTAAGATATATTAAAAAGTAATTGTAGCTTCCTGTTATTATTTTTTGTTAGAGGTAGAATTATAGTTGTTTGGCTATCTTCTTTTGTGTTTGCTGAAAGATTACTTTCTTGCTTTTAATAGGTTGGAGTTTCCCTCCTTGTTTTGGAGTTTTCCATCTATTATTCTTTGTCAGGCTGGATTTGTGGAAAGATATTGTGTAAATTTGGTTTTGTTATGGAATATCTTAGTTTCTCCATCTATGGTAATTGAGAGTTTTGCTGGGTATAGTAACCTGGGCTGGCATTTATGTTCTCTTAGGGTCTGTATGACATCCGGCCAGGATCTTCTAGCTTTCATACTCTCTGTTGAGAAGTCTGGTGTAATTCTGATAGGTCTGTAGTTATATATGTTACTTCACCTTTTTCCCTTATTACTTTTAGTATTCTTTCTTTGTTCTGTGCATTTGGTGTTTTGATTATTATGTAATGGGAGGAATTTCTGGTACAGCCTATTTGGAATTCTGTAGGTGTGTTTTATGTTCATGGGCATCTCTTTCTTTAGGATAGGGAAGGGTTTTTTTTTTCTATAATTTTGTTGAAGATATTTACTGGCCCTTTAATTTGGCAGTTTTCACTCTCTTCTATATCAATTATCCTTAGGTTTGGCTTTCTCATTGTGTTCTGGATTTCTGGTATGATTTGGGTTAGGAGCATTTTACATTTTGCATTTTTTTCATTGTTGTGTCAATGTTTTCTATGTTATCTTCTGCCCCTGAGATTCTCTCTTCTATCTCTTGTATTCTGTTGGTGGTGCTTGCATCTATGACTCCTGATCTCTTTCCTAGGTTTTCTATCTCCATGGTTGTCTCCCTTTGTGCTTTCTTTATTGCTTTTATTTTCATTTTTTGATCCTGGATGGTTTTATTTATTTCCTTCACCTATTTGATTGTGTTTTCCTATAATTCTTTAAGATATTTTTGTGTTTCGTCTTTAAGGGCTTCTAGCTGTTTACCTTGGTTCTCTTGTATTTCTTTAAGGGAGTTATTTATGTCCTTCTTAAAGTCCTCTATCATCATCATGAGATGTGGTTTTTAATCCAAATCTTGCTTTTCCTGTCTGCTGGTGTGTCCAGGACTTGCTGTAGTGGGAGAATTGGGTTTTGATGATGCCAAGTAAATTTAGTTTCTGATGCTCCTGTTCTTGTGCTTAACTCTTGTCATCTTGTTATCTTTAGTGCTACCTGCCATTGTTGTCACTGACTGGAGCCTGTCCCTAGTGTGATCCTAGTTGTGTCAGAACTCCTCAGAGTCCTGAAATCCTGGTGTGACCAAGTATCTGAGATCCTTTTGTGTCTGAGCACCTGGGAGACAGGCTCCCTCTGGGTATAGTAAGAATGGGTACAGAGCTAGCACTGCAGATCTGATTCTGGTGAAGGTTCAGACTGGAAAGAACCTGTACCACTGGCTGGTTGGTGATTCCTGAGTCCCAGGATCCTGGGAGACACAGGTACTCTGGGTGTTGAGGCAGATATTGTGCCTTCTCCTGTGATACTGGGCTTTTCAGAGCACCTCAGAGTCAGGCTCCTTCTGGGTATTGTAGGAGTGGGTACAGAGCCAGCACTCCAGGTCTGCTCCATGAGTAGGTTCTAACTAGAAGGAACCCATGCCACTGGCCAGGAGGAGATTTCGACATTCCTGGATCTGGTGGTGGAGGTTGAGGGGGTCCCAGTGGCCTCCTCACTTGTGATCCTGGGAGTGTTAGAGCACCTGGGAGTGGAGCTTCCTCTGGGTGTTGTGGGACTAGGTGAGGAGACAGCGCCTAAGGGCACTGGTTCAGACCAGAAGACATATAATTTTAATATGTCAAATCAATCAAAGTGTTTTGTTCCTAATAAAAGCAGGCTTCCCTATCAAAAAAGATTCAGAATGGTAAATTATTGGTTAAAATAAATATTAGTGAGCCCAGATTCATAGCATTAACATTATTTAAAGAGAAATATAAAAAAGGAGACAATTTAATATAACTTCAAAGTGATATCACAGTTTTCAAGTCAGTTGGTATTTATTAGAATCTCTAGAGGGAATGGGAAAGAAAAAAATAGTGAATTAATATATAACAAATATGAAAATACTGAGATAGATCAGAGGAACATACGTCTTCCTAAGCATGTTTGGCTAAGATATATTTATTAAATGTTAGTAACATAGATTAATTATAGGTCTTCATTGTATGAACTCTTTAAAGCTTGAATTTCTTTCAGGTCATCTAAGCTATTGTGAAAAAATGGTCAGATTTGACTCTGAAAAACAGCTATCAGACTTTTATCTCATGTCTTACTGCCTCGCTTATGTAGCTGGGAAACATCAGTCCTTTTTGCTTATCATAAACTCTCAAAGTAGAATCATGATGCTTTGAATATTTTATAGATGCCTTAAAGGAACTATACTCCAGAGAAAAGGAGATTGCAAGCATGATACTGCTGGAGTCACAGAATTCTTCAGGACCACTTACTTCAGTTATGACTGCCCCAGGCAACTTGAGCTGGCTTTGAAGGCTTCATTTTGGAAAGACAAGCCATAGAGAACTCTAAATGACTGGTTTTTTTCTCTAGCTATCCTCAATCACGATATAAGAAAGGCTCATTATGTGAGCCTTGCAAGTGATCTTTATGTGGAGTTTGTGATTTTTTCTTTTGGAAAACAAAAGAAAACAAAACAAAACAATGTGATTGGTGCAATTGGAGGCTAAATTGTGATAGAATGACTATCTGCACATAAATAAATTTTTTCTGACTACAGAAATGGGCTGTTTTACAATGTGGTTATTTTTCGAGGGGCGGTTTCTCTTTTATAGATTATATTACCCAATTGTGTTGCAACATGGTCTGTGGTAATGGATTCTGCTGTCTTTGACCTAATTTTGGTCTTTATCATGGTAAGAGTAGGGTGAGCTGTTTGCTTAAAAAGAAGAGCAAGTGTTTAGCAGTGGCGACTCACCAAGGACCTGAATTCAATTATTTTTACAATAGAGGGGAGAACAATGCGATCAAGTTGGAAAATTCCCTGTAGACACAGGAATAATGAAGAGACAGCTGAAAAGGTAGAGTCATCAGGAAGAAAAGGCTCTGATTCCTGAATCAGAGAGACCTTAACACCTAGAGTTCATTGATAGTTCCAGACAGTCACTGAGAATTGACTGGGCAATTGGCATCTGAGACTCTGAGCTGTAACACTATGAAGTAGTGCAGCTGAAGCAATTCAGGGAACAACACCAAGTAGAATATAAAAGAAGCTGATAAGAATTGCGCAGAAGCTTAGACTAAGGAAGACAGTGTTATGAATGACCAAAGATCAGAATTTAGGATATAGAGACTGTAGTCCCTAGCCATTAGAACTGTTCAAATTTGCTGTAAAGGAAGAAAAAGACAAAAATCTTGATTTTCAAAGCTCAAGTGCTATAATTCTTGCCACCAGAACTCTGAACAATGTAGCTCCACAGTGAACACCTAGAAAAACACATGTCTGGTTCCCATGGAGAGTTAAAAGCTGTGTTTGAAAATTCTAGAACTTAGGGCCATCAACACTAAAAATGTTTTCACTTTTCTTCTTTGCTTTTTATGATTTCTATTAGGATATATCAAAAGAACCACTTGCCAGCTATGTGCAATAATTCTAGTCTTCAAAAGTTTCACAAATATTTTTTGAGTAGGCCCTGAGTTTGAGAGACCCTGCCTTACAATTGAATGAGAAATATTTTCAACATCAACCTTGAGCCAACATATGTATGTGCTTATATAATGCATCAATAGTCAAGTATATTTTATGTATATATGTATAACAACAATAATCAGGGAATGAACAGAGAGTATGGAAATGAAAGTGAATAAATGGTATAGGCCATCTAGACAGGAAGGCAAATTTGAAGGGTTAGTGTGAAAAAGGGAAAAGATGAAATTATATAATCATATTTTAAATAATATAATATTTTTTAAAAATTGCAAATGATATCTTTTATTTATATTGACCAATATTCCACTGGTTAAACTTTTCTAAATTAAATAGATCTTAACCACAGTGTCACTTTCCATTGAGTATATTTTGTTGAAATGATGTTATTGTGACCTGATACAATGCTTACTTTTGTTAATACTTAAAACAGAGCATATTATTGCCATGAATCAAGCTAACTTCTTCTGCATAGCTGAAGAAACAATGAGAAGGTGAAAATAATTTGATAGTGTTGGAGCAAAATGAGCTCTGTGACCAAGTAATATTAGACTTGTACTTATACAGAAAGTCTACATTTCTCACTTAAAATATGTGTTAAATAGGTACAGGGTATAAAGATTTTGTTATAACATCCTCAGAGTCACACGTTTATTTCATGTACTATAGAAAAGTAAAAGTAATCAGCACCCTCATAGCACCACTTTTCCATCAGGGTCTGTGTTCCCTCAATTTATGTAGTATGTTACATTTCTACCCATTTATCTGCAAATTCCATTTTACTTCAGAGATAGATAAAGTTCCATTGTCTTCACGTTCCACATATTTCATTATCCATTCACTAGCAGCTTTCATTTACTAACTATTGTGAGTAAAACATAAATGAATGTGGATGCAGCTGTATCTCCATTGTACAGTATCAAGTCCTTTGGGTATATGCTCTGAAGTGGTACATCAAGGTAATATATTTGTTCTATTCTTAGCTTTTTGAGACACTACCATGCTCATTTACATAATGGCTGTAGAAATTTGAAGCCCTGTCTCAAACACCAGGAAACTAGAATGAAATTTAGTTTCTCACAACAGCTAAGAAACTAACTAAAAATGGTTTTAATGGAAGAACCTGCAGAAGTGTTTAAGGTCTCTCAAATAAGCTACAGGTTATGATGTTAAAATAAGAGTGCTGGGTGTGAGGTACCTCTCTACAAATTATTTGTCAGGAAGAGGCTTTCAAAAAATAAAGAGCACTGTAATTGCTTACAGTCACCCACCAAAACTGGTAAAATCCTGTTACTGAAAAAAAAACATGGCACACTTGGATTTCAGAACATAAGGGAGTCAAGATAGAGGTTCTTTTGAAGGTCATTTTCTACTTACTAGCTTCTAAACTGATAAAAGTTGCTATATAAGTTATTGGAGACAAAATGTTCTCAGTAATCCTACCAAGCTATAGATTGCATCAGGTACAATAATGAATGTAATGAGAAGACATCCTTTGGTGCTAATAGTGTCATGACTACTACAGATATAACCAATTGTTTTACAGTTGGACATGAGGTCTCTTCCACAGGAGGGAACTTATATATTGTTTTCTAATTCTGGACAATTCTCCATATCTATATAGGTTATTGACTCCTAGGGAGAACCTATGATTGTTTATGTTTTTCTTTTCTAAAGGGATATGTAGTGTAAAACTGCCTCATAAATACATACTTACAGATGGATGTTGCTTTCAACATTTGACAAATGAAATTTATTGCAATTGTTGTTATTATTACTATTATTATTATTATTACTATTTTACGGTAGGATGTAGTTAATGAACAGAACAAAAAAATGTGGAATAATTGGCCCTAAACAAGATATCTGTGTCACTCATGTGAAGACTCAGAGGACAGTGCAGATAAGAATAAAGACAGGCTGTTCACCATTCTCTGATCCACTAGATTTTCCAGTTTTATGTTAAGGTATTTCACTTGGACTTGAGCTTTGTGTTGGGAGATAGATATGGATCAATTAGCATTCTTCTACATGCAGACTGTCAGTTAGACCACCACAATCTGTGGAAGAGGCTTTATTTTTTCCACTGCTATGATTTTGGTTTCTTTGTCAAAAATCAAGTGTCATAGGTATGTGGGCTTATTTCTGGCTTTTCCATTATGTTGCATTGATTGACCTGATCTTTCACTTGCTTGGTTAGAGTTACACCAAGGTATGTAATATGATTTCTGACTATTGTGAAGGGTGTCATTTTCCTAATTTCTTTCTCAACCTGTTTCTCCTTTGAGTACAGGAAGGCTACTGATTTGTTTGAGTTAATTTGATGAAGTTGTTTATCAACTGTAGGAGTTCTCTGGTAGAATTTTTGGAATCAGTTATGTATACTATCAAATCGTCTGTAAATAGTGATATCTTAACTTCTTCCTTTCCAATTTGTATCACTTTGACCTCCATTTGTTGTCTAATTGCCCTGGATAGAACTACAAGTACTGTGTTGAATAGATAGGGAGAGTGGCCAGCCTTGTCTTGTCCCTGATTTTCATAGGATTTCTTTAAGTTTCCCTACATTTAGTTTGATCTTGGCTATTGTTTTGCTGTACATTGCTTTTATTTTGCTTGGAGATGTGCTTTGAATTTCTGAGCTTTACAAGTCTCCAGATAATGTAATAACCCATTAAAATGGGTTACAGTGTCCAGTTAATGTAGTAACCCATTAAAAATGGCATATAAAGAATTCTCAACTGAGGAATCTCAAATGGCTGAAAAGTACCTAAGGAAATGTTGGACACTCTTAGTCATCAGGGAAATGCAAATCAAAACAAACCTGAGATTCCACCTCACACCAATCAGAATGGCTAAGATCCAAAGCTTAGATGACAGCAGATGCTGGCAAGGATGTGGAGAAAGAGTTCCACTCCTCCATTGCTGGTGGGATTGCAAGCTGGTCAAACCACTTTGGAAAGCAATCTGGAAATTCCTCAGAGAACTGGAAATAATTCTACCTGAAGATCCAGCTATACTATTATACTCAAAAAGTGCTCCAATATATAACAAAAACTTCTCCACTATATTTATATCAGCCTTCCGTATAGTAGCTAAAAGCTGAAAACAAACCAGATGTCCCTCAACAGAGGAATGGATACAGATAATATGGTATATTTATACAATAGAATATTACTCAGCTATTAAAAGCAATTACTTCATGAAATTCTTAGGCAAATGGATGGAACTAGAAAATACTATCCTTAACTAGGTAACCCAGACACAAAAGAACACACATGGTTTGACCTCACTGATAAATAGATATTAGCACCAAAGCTCAAAATAACCAGGATACAACCCACAGACCAGATGAAGCTTAAGAAGAAGGAACACCAAAGTGTGAATGTTTCAACCCTATTTAGATGGGAGAACAAAATAATCACAGGAGGTAGAGAGAGAAAGAGATACCTTGGAGGAAGAGAGGAGAGTGAGAGACAAGGGGGGGTGCTGGATCAGGTATTGGAAGGGAGAGGAGAGAAGTCCATTGAACATCAATATGTAGCAGTGGGTGATGGGGAACTGGGGATAGCCACTAAGAAGTCCCAGACTAGGGAAGCAAGAGGCTTCCAGGACCCATCAGGGATGAGTTTGGCTGAAATTCCCAACAAATGGATGATAGATGCTATAGAGATCACCTCCAGTACATAGGCACTGCCCTTAGTTGAGGGATGGGGTCACACACACACCTAAAGATTTTTAACCCAGAACTGTTACTGTCCATAGGAAGGCAGTGTACTGGCTGGTTTGTGTGTCAAGGCTGGAGTTATCACAGAGAAGGAAATTTCAGTTGGAGAAGTGCCTTCATGAGATCCAGCTGTGGGGCATTTTTCTCAATTAGTGATCATGGTGGGAAGGCTCATTATGGGTGGTGCCATCCCTGGGCTGGAAGTCTTGGGTTCTATAAGAAAGCAAGCTGAACAAGCCAGGGGAAGCAAGGCAGTAAGGAACATCCCGCCATGACCTCTGCATCAGCTCCTGCTTCCTGACCTGCTTGAGTTCCAGTCCTGACTTTGTCTGGTGATCAACAGCAATGTGGAAGTAAGCTGAATAAACCCTTCCCTCCACAACTTGCTTCTTGGTCATGATGTTTGTGCAGGAATAGAAACCCTGACTAAGATAGGCAGAGACAAAAAAATGGAGAAGAGACTGAAGGGGTCTATCCTATCTGCTGACACCAAACCCTAACACTATTGCTTATCTCAAGAAGCACATGCTGACAGGAGCCTGGTGTGACTGTCCCTTGAGATGTTTGGCTAGCACCTGACTAATACAGATGCAGATACTCATAGCCATAGTGAGTCCATGGACCCCAATTGAAAAGCTCAGGTAAGGACTGAAGATGCTGAAGAGGATTGTAACACCATAGGAGGAACAATATCAACTAGCATGACCACCCAGAGCTCCCAGGGACTAAACCAACAACCATGGCTCCAGCTACATATGCAGTGAAGAATGGCCTTGTTGGCATCAATGGGAGGAGAGGCCCTTGGTCCTGTGGAGGCTTTATGCCCCAGCATAGAGGAATTCGAGGGTAGGGGGATGGGAATGAGGGAGTAGGTATAAAAGCACCCTTATAGAGATAAAGGAGAGGGAAGATGAGATAAGGAGTTTGTAGAGGGGAAATAGAGAACGGGATAATATTTGAAATGTAAACAAAAAATATTTAAAGAAAAAGAAATATTCAAAGTCTCTAGTGATCAGGAAATGCAAATCAAAACAACACTGAGGTTCCTTTTTCACCATTCAGAATGACTCAGTTCCAAAACTCAGTGATATCACCTGCTGGCATGCATATGGAAAAGGGGGAAGACTCCTCCATTGCTTTTGGTTCTGAAAACTTGTACAACCAATTTGAAAAAATCAATTTGGATTTGTTTCCCAAACCTGGGAACACTTATACCTCAAGATCCAGCTATACAACTCCTAGGCATACACCCAAAAAATGCTGCACTATAACAAAGGAATATTTGCTTAACTATGTTCATAGCAGTTTTATTAGTATTAGAAAGAAACTGGAAACAACCTAGATGTCCCTCAACTAAAGAATGGATAAAGAAAAGGTGTACATTTATACATGGGAATACTATTCAGCCATTACAAATAAAGACATCATGAAGTTTGCAGGCAAATAGATGGAACTTGAGAATATCATCCTGAGTGAGGTAACTCAGACCCAAAATGGCATGCATGGTATGTACAAATATAAGTTGATATTAACTATAAAATATGGGATATCCTGCTACAGTCCACAGACACAAAGAAGTAACACAAGAAGGAAGGCTAAAGTAAATACCATCTTTTAGTAAAAATCCCTCAGTCATGCCCATACAATCAACTGTAATTAAACTCAGTTGCTCACAAAAGAATAATTAGTGTGCTTATAGGCTCTGTGGAAAGAGGACTAGTTTCAGCAGGAGGAGGGAAAAGAAAGAGAGAGTAAAGGGCAGGGAAGAAAATAACCAAAGTTCACTATATAAAAGTATGACATTGTCAAATAATAAAAATAGAATTCCAGAGGAAAGGAAAGCAGCATCAAAAATAGCATGAGCCAGAATATATGCCTCAGAGACAAGAAAATAAATGGATAAATTAACTAGAAATCTACTTGGCTAAATACTGTTCTTAACTGCAGAGTTTTAAAGAAGTAAAAAAAATGAATTCATTTTTATGTATATTTATACCTCAATACTCTTTCAAAAACTGAATCAACATTTACTTCACTGACTCAAAGAAGCTAAACAAAAAGAAAGGCCCAAGCAAGGTTGCTTTAATCTCACTTAGAAACAAGAATAATATAGTTGTAGTAGGTAGATGGGAGGAAAGGAACTAGGTGGGAGAATGGATGAGGAGGGGAATGAGGGTGTCAATATCAGGTGTGGGGAGGGACAGGAGAGATGGCCAGATGTCCATGAGAATGGATGGAAATATGAAAATGACAGCTGAGGAGAGGTGGGCATATCTGGAAGACAGAGCATCTGGAGTGACAAAGACCTGAGATAAAGGAGGCACCTAAGAGTTAATGGAAGTGACCTTAGCTGTGACTCACAGAATTGGGAATATGGAACCTGAAGAGGCTACCTCCTGTAGCCAGGCAGGAACCTCAGTGGAACAATAGGGACATCAACTAATCCACAAAATTTTGACCCAAACTTTATCCTGTCTACAATAAATATAAGGACAGGATATGGAGCAGAGTTTAGGGGAATGGCTAACATAACTGGTCCAACTTGAGACCCATCCTGTGTGAAATCCCTGACTCTATTAATGATACTCTGTTTTGCTTATAAACAGGAGTCTGGGATAGTTGTCCTTTGAGAGGCTCCAACAGCAACTGATTCAGACAGATGCCAAACAGTGGATGGAGCTTGGGGACTCATTTTTTAAGAGCTTTTGAAGAGCTGTGAGAGGATTATGGGCTCTGAAGTAGATAGGTATTTCTCAGGATGACCAGCAGAGACAACTAACCTGGACACTTTGGGGTCTTAGAGTCTGAACCATCAACTAAATAATATGCAGGGGCTGTTCTTAAGCCTCTTCCCACATATGCAGCAGATGTGCAGCTTGGTCTTCATATGGGTCATGAGCAACTGAAGTCAGGGCTATCCCAAAAGGTGTTGCCTATCACATGTGGGATATGGTCTAGCTGGGCTGCTTTGCTAAGTCTCAGTGGGAGAAGATTCACCTAGCTTTGCAGAGACTTGTTGTTTCAGAGTGGGTGAATAGTTACAGGAGCCTCCGCCCTCTCAGAAAAGAAGGGTAGGGATGGGGAGAAGTAATTTTGGAAGGGGGTGACACAGAGGTGGGCCAGTGAGTGGGATGTAAAGTGAATAAATGAAACTAAATGAAAAATAATGGAAAGTTATTTATTTATTATCATATAATAATTTTTAAAGAAATATAATAAATCATAGATATATTTGTTGTGGATGGGCCTGGTGCTGTTTGTTTGCTAATTCTGCTCTCCTGGGAGGGGTTGTGGACAAGGAGTAAGTCACACTCAGGTAACATCTTATGAACAAATCACCTAATGAATAAGGGAGCAAACCACTTGGTGAGTAGGCAGGACTTCTGGGTTGGAGAGAGCAAGAGAGGAAGTAGGAGAGAGTTAGGTCCCTTTTGGAACAGGGATAGCAGAAGTGTAAGATATAGTTGCTAGAGTTTCCCGGGATCATGGTAGACCCAGAAGATTCACCAATGGAGGAATCAGGTTTTAATAAGGCTTACAAGATTAGGTTTTATTTGTTGTGCCTAGAGACTGAGTTACCATTGTTTCTGAACTAAGTTTGTGTTGTGTTTTTCTTCATACTGTGGCTCATCTGGGTTCAAGAGAGAAAGGTACAACAGCAAAGTATGAGATTGCCAGATGTGTACCACAAAGGCCATGGGGGATTTGAAGCACAGGGTTAACATGGTAACAAATCGCCAGTGCGAAACTAGCAAGTTGGGTGGAAAGACTGTGAAGCTCAGAGTCAGAGTCTCAATGCAGTAAAAACAGGTCAACCATTGCCCTCCAGTGTATGTCTGGCTAGGCTGCCAGGGCAGAGGCACAAGGGTGGGAACATACCAGTGTGATCATGTTATCAATATTTCCTGCAACATGTATTTAAGAATATATCAATTAAGGTCTAGGCCAGCCAGTGCCCTGAACAGACTTTGGACTCAAGCTCCACATCCAATCCCACAACACCCAGAGGAAACTCCACTCCTAAGCTCTGTGACAGGCCCAGCATCAGAAGTAAGGAGGACACAACATCTGTCCCAACACTGTAAGTAACTGGGATCAGCAGGACCCAGGCACACAGGAACTCCACAAGCCCAGTGGCTCAGGTTGCTTCTGGTCTGTCTGGGCTGGTGCCCTTAGCAGACCTTGGGCAAAAGCTCCACAGCCAGTCCCACAACACCCAGAAGAAGCTCTACTCCCAGGCACTCTAACAAGGCAGGGTCACAGGATCCCAGAGAAGCTTGACCCTAAGGAGTTCTGACACAACCAGGATCACAGGAAGGACAGGCTCCAGTCAGAGTTTTCAAGGGCAGGTAGCACTATAGATAACCAGATGTCAGGGGCAAGCATAAGAAAATAAACAACACAAACCAAGGTTACTTGGCGACACAGCACCTAATTCTCCCACCATAGAAAGTCCTAGACACATTATCACACCAGAAAAGCAAGATTCAGATCTAAAATCACTTCT
>NC_045030.1:120111309-120115280 GCF_008632895.1 Mastomys coucha
CCAAACCTAAGGATAATAGGTATAGAAGAGAGTGAAGACTCTCAATGTAATGGGCCAGTAAATATCTTGAACAAAATTATAGAATAAAACTTCCCTAACCTAGAGAAAGGGATGCCCATGAACATACAAGAAGCCTGTAGAATTCCAAATAGACTGGACCAGAAAAGAAATTCCTCCTGTCACATAATAATAAAAACACCATACACACTAAACAAAGAAAGAATTTTAAAAGCAGTAAGGGAAAAAGGTCAAGTAACATATAAAGGCAGGCCTATCAGAATTACGGCAGATTTCTCACCAGAGACTATGAAAACTAGAAGGTCCTGGGCAGATGTCATAGAGACCCTACAAGAACACAAATGCCAGCCCAGGCTACTATACCCAGCTAAACTCTCAATTACCAAAGATGGAGAAAACAAGATATTCCATGACAAAACAAAATTTATATAATATCTTTCCATAAATCCAGACCTACAAAGGATAATAGATGGAAAACACCAACATAAGGAGCAAAACTACACCCTAGAAGAAGCAAGAAACTAACCTTTCAACAAACCCACATAAACATAATTCAACCTCTAACAACAAAAACAACAGGAAGCAACAATTACTTTTTCTTAATATCTTAATATGAAAATTAATATTACCTACATATCCTAATCAATTGAAATTCAAGAATATGAGGAGTTAGAAATTTGTTGACTTTCATCCAATGATCTCTCTAATTGGTAATTGGAGAAATATGTCCAATATTGTACAATCCATATTAACTTTCAGCTTGTTTGTACTTCATAGTGTCTTGCTGTGTACAACATAATGGTCTTGGAATCTTGCTTCTCCTGTCTTAGCCTCTATTAGTAGTATTGTTTATTTCATGTTTTTACACTATAGTATGGTTTTCAGAACAGCTTACATATTTCAAAAGTATTTATACAGTATTTAAAAGAAAGTAGACAATTAAATTAGGAGTTGGCTTGTAAGAGAACAACAAAGAGTGAGACTGACATTTGTAACTATTGTATCAAATTTGAAGAAGAGGACTTTATAAGTTACTCTTTCTCTGAGATGAATGCTTTTCCAAATTATCACAGCCAATGAACCAGATTCTTACCCTCAGCTAATATCTGTGACACCCTCCAAGCAGAACCACTGTTCATTGAAACAGTTGGTGAATGACTTTATGGATGGACCATCTTAATACACTCAATATTTCTTAAATGAATGTAACCTGTTCTCTGTGGCCTGAGAATGAAGACACTCACTCAAATCAAATAGCTTTGACCATAGCAGGAAATCTGTATCCAAAAATCGAGCCTACAATTCATTTCTTGGTGCAGCAGAACTATCAAGTCTCAGCTTAGCTATGATGAAGGTAAAATCCTTTAGTGATGTGAGGGACATTGAAGCACTGCCTTATTACAATGAAGTCCAATGTCTAAAAATTGTTTGAATTTCGGGCTTGTACCACAGGAAGAGCCAGATTTTAAGCTCTACTAAATACAAAACAAACAAACAAACAAAAAGACTTTATATATTTATGTTCATTTAAGAAAATACTAGTAGTGATGTATTATTTTAAATTATACAGTTAATATGTTTGGAGTTATTTAAAATGTATATTGAGAAAAACATGTCTTTTTAAGTATTGCTGTAGACAAACATCTACATAAGACAGTTAAATTGATTGTTGTTTTATATCAAAAACATATATATCAGTTTATAAATGATATTCTCTAATAGAAATTACATAGATTTTGTTCTTTTTATTTCATTTCATTTTTGATTGTCTTGGCATTTGGGAAATAATTTTAGTGAAACACTTGAGATTTTTTTTTTTTATTTTTGAGCAAATTTTCCCCATTTAAAGCTGGCATTTGGATCTCATTTCTAACATGTCATGTCATTTTAACCTACTGTTTGCCATTTACTTGTCTCAAAAAAGGTTTCTATCAGTTAAAAGAAAGATACATATAAGAAAAAACTGAATATTCTTACTTAACTTATTGAAAATGATGGCTTCAAAAATCTGTAAGGTAGCTATTGTTATCCAAGGAATCAGCATTATCTCTGCGTGCTAGCTCTCACAATACTGATTCTGTGAATTTGTAAGCCAATTTCTGATAATGTTGTTAGTCTCATCTGGCAAATTCAGGGGAACTATATCTTAGGCTGCACATCTCACTGACAACACAGGATTTTCTGTAATATTACAGACTATGGAACTTGACTGATATCCTTTGAACTGGTACTAAGAGCATCTTTGATTGTTACTACTGGCTACAAAATGGCCTGGAATCCCATTTCTCTTTCCTCTTCCATTCACTCATCATCTATCTTTTATTTTGCCAAATCTTGTGACTTTAGCTTAACAATTTCTCTCTTAACTTTCATGTGCTTCAAATACAAATCTGTTTGTGAGTTGCCTATAAACTTTTGTTCTGCATAATTTCAGTTGCTTTGTATTTTATATCCTACTTTCTAGTTCTTAGCTATTACTGAGCTGAGTATGGTACTCTCTATTCAATATTCTTCTGTTATTCCACTACTACCTAAAATGACCTGAGTATAAACACCAGTCACTCAAACTCAACTTACTGTAAAACACTGTGCCCTTCTATTTCTTCTATCTTCTTTTTATCCTCTCATGGAATATTAGTGTTCCAGACCCAGAACAATTTCAGTGCTTAGCAAACACAGGTAAGCAGGTCGCAATTTTGAGTTTACACTCCTCTTCTAATGTGTTCAAAGCCAATCTGGAAAAGAGATACTAGCAAAGTAGTTTACCAGTAGAGGATTTGCCTAGCATATATAAAGTGCTGAGTTTGATTCCTAGCACAGCAATTTTTTTCTTTTATTATAAAACTCTACAGATTAAGACCTCCAAATTGGTTTTAATTTTTGTTTGCTGTTTCTTAGACATGGATATAAACCTTTTTATTAATAGCTGTTATATTCATTCTATATTCTGAATGAATTATGTGATTTAAACTATGAAATTCATGTATATAATACAGTGAGTTCTTTTCAAGTCTTAATACTAGGCACAAATATTTTCCACTTTGTGATTTCACCTTTGAGTGGGTTAGTAACAAAAACTATATTTACTTTGTTTTCATTCTCAGTAGAAAAATGATAATAAGATGAAATATTTACTGAACAGTTATTATTTTCCAGTCAGCTGGATGTAAGTTTTACACAGACTATATTACTTTATACTTTTCTTACAAGACATTATTATCATCAAAGTATAAATGGTGGGATTTGTGATGAACGAATTAAGATACTCATGTTCTTAATTCAGGTACATAGGTAGCAGGTAAGGATGTCTGGATGCTACAACAAGAGTTTCAATTTCATAGTATACTTGAAAACATTGCTTTCTGCTCCTTTGTGTAGAAAAAATATATAGGGTTTGAGGGGTTTCTAATAAGTATTTAGAGTGAATCAGTATGATTATAGATTTTACCATTGCCTTAAGATAATGATGAAATCTCTGGTGAGACCCTCCGTCTTCTCTCCAATGAGTTCCTAAGCTGGGAGCAGCCAGCTGGGAGGCACAGGCCTCAGGAATTGCAGGGGAGATGCAGGGCGGCAGGGACAGGATCCTCTCAGCTTCCAAGCAACAGAGGTGGAACAGCTACCTTAGCTGCCCCCTTCCCTACAAGTGGAGGGCCTGCCTCCAGGGACCGCCTTGACCTGGAGTCTCCGGTGAGAGCCGCCATCTTCTCTCCTGTGAGTTCCTAAGCCAGGAGCAGCCAGCTGGGAGGCACAGGCCCCATGAATCGCAGGGGTCTTGCAGGGCGTCAGGGACAGGACAAGCTCTGGTCAGAGTCACTAAGAACATCTAACACTAAAAGTCAAGAGATGGAGAAAGGCAAATGCAAGAATCCTACCAACAGAAATCAAAACTACTTGGCTTCATCAGAACCTAGTACTCCCACTGCAGCAAGTCCTGGATATCCCAAAACACT
>NC_045030.1:120118336-120118649 GCF_008632895.1 Mastomys coucha
GAGACATAACAACAGACACTGAGGAAATCCAGAAAATCATGAGATCCTACTACAAAAGCCTATACTCACCAAAACTGGTAAACCTGGATGAAATGGACAATTTTCTAGACAGATACCAGGTTCCAAAGTTAAATCAAGATCAGATCAATGACCTAAACAGTCCCATATCTGCTAAGGAAACAGAAACAGTCATTAATAGTCTCCCAAGCAAAAAAAGCCCAGGACCGGATGGGTTTAGTGCAGACTTTTATCAAACCTTCAAAGAAGACCTAAAACCAATACTCCTCAAACTATTCAACAAAATAGAAACTGA
>NC_045030.1:120120406-120121674 GCF_008632895.1 Mastomys coucha
TAGATCAATGGAACAGAATTGAAGACCCAGAAATGAACCCACACACCTATGGTCACTTAATCTTTGACCAAGGAGCTGAAACCACCCAGTGGAAAAAAAGATAGCATTTTCAACAGATGGTGCTGGCTCAACTGGTGGTTAACATGTAGAAAAATGCAAATCGATCCATTCCTTTCTCCTTGTACAAAGCTCAAGTCCAAGTGGATCAGGGACCTCCACATCGAAGCAGATACATTGAAACTAACAGAAGAGAAAGTGGGGAAGAACCTTGAGCAAATAGGCACAGGGGAAAACTGTGGACTGAGCATGGAGTCCACAGTGAAAGAGTTAGAGAAAGAACTGAAGGAGATGAAGGAGTTTGCAACTCCTTAGGAAGGACTACAATATTAACCAACTAGATACCCCATAGCCCCCAAGGACTAAACCACCAACCAAAGAATACACATGGAGAGACCCATGGCTCTAGCTGTATATGTAACAGAGGATGGCCTTGTCAGGTGAAGGAAACCATCCTGCAGTCTCTCTTCTTCCATGGGTGCTCATGAACTGGGGTAGTTGAGTTTCTGTGAAAATTAGTGGGGCGGGAGACGAAGAGCACGACACCAAGTAGGTTTATCAAGGTGTGTTTTTTACTAAATGAACCAAGATATATATAGCTCAAGCATAACAATCCTTCGGCTTTTAGCATAGACGTGAGAACAGGGAAATAACATCCTTCAAGCAAGAGCTCTAGGCAGGAAAGCGGATTAGAGGTCTCAGTTCCTTTGAAGTCTAGGCTACAGGTTCTGTCTTTGTTCTCTGGTGCTGTCTCCGGTGCTTCACACCTGATATGCCTGGCAGAGCAGCTGCCTCCAGAAACCTGTTGCACCGGGCAGAGCAGCTCAGCGGGACACTACACTTCACCCCATTTCGTTTAAAAATGATGCAGGGAAACGCGATAGGATCTCGGCACGAATACATGGGCAACGTAATGGTGCATAACACCTTCTGACTCCGTCCCCCAAGGCAATTACGCACAGTGGGAAATCCAGGCCATGAAATGTCTGTAACCCAGACGGCCATCGTCCACGTGCCAGCCTAGGGTGACTTCCCAGCCAGAAAAGGGTCATCTAGATGCACCATCCTCCATGCAGAATGCCAAGGCTCGTCCGCAAAACCCAGGGTCCAAAGACTGATCACAAACTCCAAAACTGGCTGAGGTAACTCTGTCAGTCAGGTGCTGAATTCAGTAGGGCGGGGCGTGGTGCAGCTGGAAGCCAGGGCTCCGA
>NC_045030.1:120122722-120123852 GCF_008632895.1 Mastomys coucha
GGCTCAAATAGGATTTCTAGGAACTATAGATAACCATTATCCTCAGGATAAGCTAATAAAGTTTTTAATTATGCATGAAGTTATCTTTCCAAAGATAACGGCTTGGTACCTAATAGACTATGCCCTTGTAGTATTTACTGATGGCACCTCCAAGAAAAGAGCTGGATTTCTCATTCATGGAAAACAAGTGATTGTATATACTCTTGGTCTCTCTGCTCTTTTGGCTGATTAACTGCAGTTTTATAGGCCGTTGTAGCTGTGCCCTTTACGTTTAAGTTTTTCTCCAACAGCTTCTGTTTTGCACGATTTTCAAAGTAAACATGCCTAATAGACTTCCAAGTGATCAGTTACCAGGATTCCCAATTTAGAGCACCTAGAAGTAGGAGTTGACCTTTTCCACCTGGGGCATTTTTCCGCGGCAGTCCCGCAGCTGCAAGCGGTTAGCTAGAAAGTTTTAGAGGTGCAGCCCCGCCTGGTAAAAGGCATGGCTCAGGCGGCCCGGCTCTTGGAGAGTGGCAGGGACTATCCCTGTTCCCTCAGCTGCCCCCTCGGGGTGCTTGTGTGAAGAGAGAGCGAGAGAAGGTCTATACAACGGGTCCCGCGGCTCGCCTGCCCCGGGCTGGCTCGTACAGGACAAGCAGGGGTTGCGGAAGACAGTCCTCGGACTACATTTCCCAAACTGCCTTGCTGAGGCCGCTACTATGCGTATGCGCAGTTCCCTAGACCACAATTTATTTTCTACTAGGCACTTATGTTACTACGAGTTTTTTTCCAGTGATATAATAATTTTCTAGTTGGCGGTATTCTGCCGATCAGGTCAGTGTAAGTGTGTGCTACTAGCCGCCAGTCTGGGGCCGCGGGAGGCCCCAGTTTTGGAACCCCCTTGGGGCCGGGGAGCCCTGCGCCCCGGCCATGCCCCACGTAAGGCGCCATCTGAAGGAAACCATCCTGCAGTCTCTCTTCTTCCGTGGGTGCTCACGAACTGGGGTAGTTGAGTTTCTGTGAAAATAAGCGGGGTGGGAGACAAAGAGCACGACACCAAGTAGGTTTATCAAGGTGTGTTTTTTTACTAAATGAACCAAGATATATATAGCTCAAGCAGAACAATCCTTCGGCTTTTAGCATAGACA
>NC_045030.1:120124321-120148061 GCF_008632895.1 Mastomys coucha
ATTTGAAATGTGAATAAATAAAATATCCTATAAATAATAAATAAATAAATAAATAAATAAATAAATAAATGTATTGCTTTGACTTGTGTGTAAACTACATATTTCATTCTTTATCTTCTTGGGGATTCTGGATGATTGGGAGAATGCTCAGGGTAGTATATCCATAGATATTCTTGGGGATGGTAATAGTTTCTTTCTTAGACTGAAACGAATTTTTAGATTTTAGGGAAACATAAGTATAATACTAGTGCCTATCTTTTAGTGAGATGAGTAAGTATAGGTTCATGAAGGTCAACTGTTATTCTACTTGTGATAATTTGTTAGTATGATTAGAATGAGCTATCATACTTTTAATCTCACATTTCAACTCAATTCTCTGAATTTAATCCACACACCACTTTTACATTATTATATATTTTTACAGATATTACGAACAATTGTTCTCACATTCTCCCCTATTTAATTTTTACAATGTTAGGGAACAATTTTTACAAACTATAGACAAATGTATTTATATGCTCTTATTATTAACTGAATATTAGAGTTGATATTATTTATGCTTTTATCATACTTACTAAGTATTTTGACTTATGAATGATGTGTGAATACCTTTCTTGTCATACAGCATTGTTAAAGTCCTAAGAATCTCACATAATCAACGTATTCATTTTTGCTTTCTTCCTTCCTTTTATTGTCCCTCCCTGAGAAACACTGATTTCATAATTCTATGTTTCCTAGAATAGGATGTATTTGATATCATACTGTATAGCTTCTTCAGATTTGTCTCTTTAAATTAACAATATATTTTGAAGATGACTTTATATTTTACCATAACTTTAATGTTCCAAATTGTAACAACAATGAACACAGGTGCTACATTTATGCCTGTGAAGATATTTTTTTCATGAGTGTGTTTACTACATTTTATATACTTTTATATTTGTAAGACATAGTCACACTCTAATCCAATGGTATCTTTATAGTTTTTATCATAACAGTAATTAGTATATATTCCTACCTGTGTTCACCAGTGCTTGTGGTTATCACTGGTTTGAATTTGATTCATACTATCATGTTTATATAGTGGTAATATATTGTTGTTTTAATAGTAAATGATAAAATGTTAGTTTTTAATTTGTTTTTGTTATTGTTTTTTCAAGACAGGGTTTCTCTGTACAACTCTGGCTGTCCTGGAACTCACTCTGTATCTAGACCAGGCTGGCCTTGAACTCAGAATCCACCTACCTTTGCCTCCCAAGTGCTGGGATTAAAGGAGTGCGTCACCAAAACCTGGCTTAAAATGTTACTTTTTATCCCATCAGTAATTAGTATATATTCCTACCTGTGTTCACCAGTGCTTGTGGTTATCACTGGTTTAGATTTGATTTATATTATCCTGCATATAATGGTAGTATATTGTTCTTTTAATAGTAAATGATAAAATGTCTTACGTGGATGAACTAGTTTTCATATTCTTATGTATCATTTATATATTCTTTTCATAATTTGTTTTTATTGACATTTCACTGTAGTCTGGTTCCCTCCCTCCTCTCATCCTAGTCCCAGACTTACAAATCCCTCAACCCATTACTTCCTTGTCTTCTCCACAGAAAAGGAGGAGCCCCTCTTGTGTACCATCTCACTCTGAGAAATCTAATCCCACCAGGACTACACACCTCTTTTTCCATTGAGGCCCAACCAGACAGCCCAGGTCTTCATGTGGGTCCCCTAACAATTTGAGCGGAGACTGTCTATTACTCTGTTGCCTGCAGTTGGATTCCCTTTCCTTACCTTGGCTGTCCCCAAACTCCATGTAATCTTTGACTATGGGACTCTGCATCTGTCTATTGCCTGCTGGATGAAGACACTCAGGATCCTGTCTGAAAGCATGGCAGAAAGTCATTAATAGTAGAAGTGACTACCTCAGTCTTTCCCTCATTAGTATGTATCTGAGCTAGGGCTACACTAATAGACTCCATACAGTCTGCCCCATACTAGCTTTCCAGCTAATACAAGACATCTCCCCACAAATTTCCATTCTCATTCCCAGCCCTCTCCTGCTCCCTACCCCCACACCTGATTGACATCCTCATTCCTATCCTCACCATCTCCTCCACTCAGTTCCCTCTCTCCATCCACCTGTGATGACTATTTTGCTTCTGTACCACAGCCTTTCATGTAAGATTCACATATCCTTTCTTGTCCCTGCCCCTTCTTACCCAGTTTATTTGTGTATGTGGATTGTAGCACAGTTATCCTGTAGTTTATGGTTAAAGGCCAATTTTAAATGAGTTTGTACCATACATATCTTTCTGGTCTGTGATACCTTACTCAAGATGATATTCTCAAGTTCCAACCATTTGCCTGCAATTTCATAATTTCTTTGTTTTAATAGATGAATAGTATTCACTGCATAGATGCAAACATTTTCTTTTCCCATTCTTCAACTGAGAATCATTTGGCTGTTTCCAGTCTCTGGCTATTACAAATAAAGCTGAAACAAAGTTGAGCAAGTGTCTCTGAAGTGTAGTAGGATATCTTTTGAGTACTATTCCTACGTGTTGTGTAGCTCAGTCTTGAGGTTGAATGATTTCCAATTTTCTGAAAAGGTGCTAAATTGATTTTCAAAGTGGTTGTAAAAGTTTCCACTCCCACCAGCAATGGAGGAGTGTTTCCCTTGCTCTGCATCCTTGGCAACATGCTCTATCACTTGAGGTTTTTTTATTTAATTATTTTATTAGATATTTTCTTTATTTACATGTCATAAGATATCTCCTTTCCCAGTTTCCCCTCCAAAACCAAAATGAAATAAAATAAAATAAAAATAAACAGCAACAACAACAAAAACCCTGTTCCCTCCCATCTCCCCCTGCTCACCAATCCCCCCTCTCCCTCTTCCTGGCCCTGGTATTCCCCTACATTGGGGCATAAAACTTTCACAGGGCCAAGGGACTCTCCTCCTATTGATGACCAACTTGGCCATCCTCTGCTACATATGCTGCTGGAGCAATTAGTCCCACCATGTGTACTCTTTGGTTGGTGGCTTAGTCCCTAGGAGTTCTGAGGGTACTAGTTAGTTCGTATTGTTGTTCGTCTTAAGGGGCTGCAAACCCTTCATCTCCTTGGGTCCTGTCAATAGGACAAAATGGAAACAATACATTAGGAAAATATCTTTATCAATCCAATATCTGATACAGGGCTAATATCCAATATATACAAAGAACTAAAGAAAAACTCCAGAGAAACAAATAACCCTATTAAAAAATGGGGTACAGAGCTAAAAGAAGAATTCTCAATTGAGGAATACAGAATGGATGAGAAGCAACTAAAGAAATGTTCAACATCCTTAGTCATCAGGGAAATGCAAATAAAAACAACCCTGAGATTTCACCTCACACCAGTCAGAATGGCTAGGATAAAAATCTCAGGTGAAAGCAGATGCTGGAGAGGTTGTAGAGAAAGAGGAACACTCCTCCACTGCTATTGGGACTGCAAGCTGGTATAACCACTCTGGAAATCAGTTTGGTGGTTCCTCTGGAAATTGGATATAGTACTGAGGACCCAGTTATACCACTCCTGGGCATAGTCCCAGAAGATGGTCCAAAACGTAATAAGGACATATGCTCCACTATGTTCATAGCAGCCTTATTTATAATAGCCAGAAACTGGAAACAACTCAGATGTCCTTCAACGGAAGAATGGATATACAAAATGTGATACATCTACACAATGGAGTACTACTCAGCTGTTAAAAATAATGAATTCATGAAATTCTTAGGGAGATGTATGGATCTGGAGAATAACATCCTGAGTGAGGTTACCCAATCACAAAAAAACACATATGGCATGCACTGTCTGATAAGTGGATATTAGCCCAGAAGATTGGAATACACAAAATACAATAAACAAACCACAAGAAACTCAAGAAGAAGGAAGACCAAAATGTGGATACTTCATTCCTTCTTAAAAGGGGGAACAAATACCCATGGAAGGAGTTGCAGAGACAAACGATGGAGCAGAGACTGAAGGAAGAACAATCCAGAGACTGTTCCACCTGGGAATCCTTCCCATATTCACTCATCAAATCCAGACACTATTGTGGATGCCAGCAAGTGCTGGATGACAGGAGCCTGATAATAGCTGTCTCCTGAGAGGCTCTGACAGTACCTGACTAATACAGAAGTAGAGGCTCACAGTCATCCATTGGAATGAGTACAGGGTCCCCAATGAAGGAGCTAGAGAAAGTCACTTGAGTTTTTTTTATCTTAGCCATTCTGATGGGTGTAAGATGTAATAATATATGTTCTGTTGTGAATTAGCTAGATTGTTATCTCATTAAGTTTTATAAAATTTCTGTTTCTCCTGAATACAAGATCATTTTTGTTTTTATATTTATTTTCTTCACTAAATTAATATTAATTTTTAGCCATTTATTATTTTCTGTTTTGTTTCTGTACCATATAGTCTCACAAGTGAAAATGAGTGTCAGTTGCCAAGGAAAACATTTTTAAATATCACTGACCCTGAAAACTAACACCAATAAAGAAGTTTTATTTGTTATGCTTGGTTTTATACTAAAGGATTTTATTTTTCCACTGGTATTTGATTCAGCCTTGATTGCTTAAAGGTTTACAGGTATGACATATCTTTACTAATAAAAGCCAATTGGAAAATTCTGAAGCCAAGGTCATAATATCAAATGGTTATGGTTTTCACGGTTGCAAGTTATGAAACTGAATTTTATAGTATGAATTTTTAATTACTGTAATTGAAGTTTCAAGGATGACACCATGAAACATTTATAACAAAAGTATTTGACCACAAAAATGTCCTTAACACTTTGTTACCTTGATTTTGCTTTGGAATGAACCACCTGAAATTATACATGTAAAAGAAAAGGTTTTCAATGAGAAAACATAAGCACTGACATTCAGGAACTGCTCTTTGATGCCCTTTATTCTTTTAGAATAAGGATGAATTGAAAATATGTGTTTATTACCATGGCAATTCTAATATTTATAGCAAACGACTTACCAAGGACATCACAACGTTGCATTATCTTTAATAAAAAAAAAAAGAAGAAAGAAAACCTGTCTAAAATATAGTAAAAAATTGTATTGCCCCTACCTGGGGGAATACACATGAGAGAATTAAAGGTGTCAAGAAATTTAAAGAATATGTTTCCTATTTATATCACATAAATGCTCTCACTTTTGAAAACTAAGTGATATATTTCTGCAGCTTCATCAATAAAAGTAAGCAAATTTAAAGCGGAAATACAGGAAGACCAACCCACAAACCACAAGAAACTCAAGAAAAAGGAAGACCAAAATGTGGACATTTCATTCCTTCTGAAAAGGGGGAATAAAATACCCACAGAAGCAGTTTCAGAGACTAACTATGGAGTAGAGACTGAAGGAAGAACAAGCCTTCCTATGCTTTTTCAGGTCATATTTACGTATTTGTGTTTGTCAGAGAAAGACACATTACTCTAATTTATACTGGATTTTAAAGTAAACAAACCAACAAGACTTTATTCATGAATCAAAACATGGGATAATACTATTTTTTGTATATTATTCTAGTTTATTCTCATATTATATTCTAAACATCTTCTCTGAATTTTAAAGCTATGATCATTTGTAATTATGCAAATGTATGTTAGTTTGTTATTTTTTCTTAGATTTTTTTTATTTACATGTCATACAATATATCCTTTCCCATGTTCTCCTCCAAAAAAATTAAATAAAATAAAAACAAAAACAAAAACGAAAACAAACCCCTGTTCCCTCCCACCTCCCCCTGCTCACTACCTCACCCTCTCCTGCTTCCTGGCCCTGGCATTCCCCTACACTAGGACATAGAACCTTCACAGGGCCAAGGGCCTCTCCTCCCATTGATGACCTACTTGGCCATCCTCTGCTATACTTATGCTGCTGGAGCCATGAGTCACACCATGTGTACTCTTTGGTTGGTGGTTTAATCCCTGGGAGCTCTGAGGGTACTAGTTAGTTCATATTGTTGTTCGTCCTAAGGGGCTGCAAGCCCTTCAGCACTTTGGGTACTTTCTCTAGCTCCTTCATTGGGGACCCTGTACTCATTCCAATGGATGACTGTGAGCCTCTACTTCTGTATTAGTTGGGTACTGTCAGAGCCTCTCAGGAGACAGCTATCTCAGGCTCCTGTCATCCAGTACTTGTTGGCATCCACATTAGTGTCTGGATTTGATGATTGAATATGGGAAGGATTCTCAGGTGGAGCAGTCTCTGGATTGTCCTTTCTTTAGTCTCTGCTCCATAGTTTGTCTCTGAAACTCCTCCTATGGGTATTTTGTTACCCCTTTTAAGAAGGAACGAAGTATCACATTTTGATCTTCCTTCTTCTTGAGTTTCTTGTGGTTTGTGGATTGTACTTTGTGTATTTTGAGTTTCTGGGCTAATATCCACTTATTCTTTCTCCACACTTTTTAAATTCATTTAAATTTATTACACAGATATCTTATAGTTTTCAAAAGAGAATACATGAAAGCTATAGTTCAGAGCATATTTTCACTACAATTCTCGGCAACTAACACTACAAAGGTAGGAAATCTTTTATAATTACTTTAAACAAGAAAATGGAAATAAAAGAAAGTCAGTATATATGGCAGATAAATAAGACAAAATGGAACTAAAAATTAAAAATACCTCAATGCATTTAAAGTATTTTCCTTTGTTTGACTATTCATCCTGATTTTGATGATGTTTTCTCTACATATTACTACTTTATAATATCAAAAGTTCTGGAAGTAGCATTACAGATTTAGATAAATTAGAAAAGCTTTAATTTTTGTTTGTTATTATCAGTATTCTGAGAAAATACACTTCAATTATGTTCTTGGATAAATTGATCCTTGCTAGATTTTGAAAAGTTTAGAAATTAATGATTCTATATTTATTTTACCAACTGATGCACTGTCTAAAAAAATGTTGGCATCCCAATTGCTGGCTCACAGTAAGTGATCATAGATATTTTGGAATGCATAAGTAAATAACTGAGTGCATGCATGAATACATCACTTCAGGTAAGGTCATAAGAGAAACTGAAGAGCTATTTTCAGAAAGGATTCTTTAGAGAATCATTTAAGCATGTGAAATCATCTTGAAGTGGGGCAAAAGCAATATTTGTGTTTCAATATGCATATGAAGTGTATCAGGACAAAGTTAATGTTTGTTTGAGTCACAGATATTAGAAAACAGCTTCTGGGCCATATTTGAATGAAATATATACCTGAAGCAATTTTGTCAACATCTTTCAAATGTACTTTCCTTTAATTGACGTTGACCACTGTCAATATACAGAAAATTTCTGGTATGATAGATTTGATTTGCAATCCCAGATATATGTGTATTTGAGTATGGTTTAGAATTTGATGAGCCTCTGTTTTTCTATTTGTAAGCTAAGAATACATTTACCTACCTCACAGCATGAAACCAAGATATACATGCCTGCATAGTAGATTCTCAACACTTGACTGCTGTTAGTTTCTTGTGCTCATTTAGGATCCTACAATTTCCCTTTTGCTTGATACTTTGCCCACAATAATACTTGATCCCACATCACTATGTATATCCCTATGTAGTAGATTTCCCCCCTTTCATCATTCATTAGGCCTTTACTCTTACTCATATGAAATTCTAAATAATCAGCGTTTTTTTCTTACGTATTCATCTGGAACCACTGAGAAATCAAAGCTTATATACTTTATGTGTATGTGATAAAAAATAGAATAATCTGAAAAAGGAAAACCCTAATTGAGACTTGGCTTCCATAAGATAATTCTATAGGCAAACTTGTAGGGTAATATTGTTTTTCTCTTTTTATTAGTTATTATCTTTACTTACATTTCAAATGATATCTCCTCTCCTGGTTACCCCTTCGAAAAAATATCAAAAACAAAAACAGAAACAAAAAACAAACCTTATTTCCTCCCTCCTCTCCCTGCACACCAACCCATCCTCTCCCATGTCCTGGCCCTGGCATTCCCCTACACTGGGGCATAGAGCCTTCACAGGTCCAAGGGCCTCTCCTTCCATTGATGACCGACTAGGCCATCCTCTGCTATACATATGCTGCTGGAGCCATGAGTCCCACCATGTGTGCTCCTTGGTTGGAGTTTTAGTCTCTGGGAGCTCTGAGGGTACTGGTTAGTTCATATTGTTGTTCATCCTAAGGGGCTGCAAACCCTTCAGTTCCTTGAATCCTTTCTCTAGCTTCTTCATTGGGGACCCTGTGCTCAGTCCAATGGATGGTTGTGAATCTCTACTTCTGTATTAGTTGGGCACAGTCAGAGCCTTTCAGGAGACAGCCAAATCAAGCTCCTGTCAGCTAGCACTTGCTGACATCCACAATAGTGTCTGTGTTTGATGACTGCATATGGAAAGGATTTCCAGGTGGAGCAGTCTCTGGATTGTCCTTCCTTCAGTCTCTGCTCCATAGTTTGCCTCTGCAACTCCTTAGATGGTTGTTTTGTACCCCCTTCTAAGAAGGAACAAAGTATCTACACTTTGGTCTTACTTCTTCTTGAGTTTCTTGTGGTTTGTGGATTGTATTTTGGGTACTACTCAGCTATTAAAAATAATGAATTCAGAAATTCTTAGGGAAATGGATGGATCTAGAGAATATCATCCTGAGTGAGGTAACTCAGTCACAAAAGAACACGCATGCCATGAACTGTCTGATAAGTGTAGGGTATTTTCCTAATTAGTGATTGATGGAGGAGGGTCCAGCCCATTGTGGATTGGTGCCATACTTAGGCTGATGGTTCTGGTTGCTACAAGAAAGTAGGCTTCACAAGACATGAGGAGCAAAACTGTAAGAAACACCCCTCCATGGCCTCTGCAATATCTCTTGCCTCAAGTTTCCTTCTCTATTAAATAGATGAAGACCTGTGATAACTATGATAAAGCAAGAAAACTCATTTCCTCCTGAAGTTGCTTCTGGTTATATTGTTTCATCACAATAGAAACCTAACTAAGACAGTATCCATTGTCCTGTAGCTTTCTTCAGTGGGTGACTTATTATGACAGATATTAAAGCATTATTGCTACAGATGTGAAACTTTCAATGTAATTAAGATTTAAAAATGACCTATGGTTGTTACCCAAAAAAGGAGGGACTGAATGTGCTGTATGAACAACAGCTGAAGTAGTTTATGAAAGCAATTATATATTGTCTTCTCAGATATTGTAATTCAGGTAGTCTCTAGTGTAGTATCTGGGAATCTTTTACATAAGAAATATCAAAAAATACCATTTCATGTTACTTTGAGTCATGGTACAAAGTGGGCACTAGATATCTATTCTATTTATTCATCCCTAAAACTATGGATCCCATAAATATTTTGTGATACAGGTGATCCTAGAAAGTAGTTATACTTGGGCTATTGAGTTCCTGTGTTTGGTTCCTATGAGAGTTGTAAATTGCAAAGGCATCATCTGAGAGTAAAAAGTATGTATGTTTTTTTTTTTTTTTGTGATCAACTTGGATTCAAGGTCTTCATGAACAACAGCTGAAACTGACTATGAAAGCAATCATATGCTCTCTTCTCAGACATTATAATTCAGGTAGCCTCTCCTGTAGTATCATGGAATCTTGTAGGAAATTAACCTAATATCACCTACTTTAAAAGGTTCTTTGATTGGTTAAATGATATTATTTGTGAAATCATTACAGAGTATATTCATTTCTGCAGAAGTGTCTGCTATTAAGTAGTCTTCTCCTATTAAAGGTTTTAAGGCTTTCCATGTGACGTGCTGTGATAGATAGGTACTAGGGCCAATTCACCTGCTTTGCATATAAACTGTTTATCACCTTATATTGTTTCCCCGAATCTTGATTTTTGCTTTTGCTCTGGTAACTTGTTTTTCCTTGTAGGACATTGGAATGAATGATGCAAGCCAGAATTTAGAAAATGCTTGCATAATTCAGTTCATACTTCCCCCCTTTTCAACAGTAGGAAGACAATATTTCTCAGCTAATATACTGGACCAAAGAAATATTGGGACATTTACATAATAATACCACAATGCATTAGATATATTGCAGTTTCAAGAGCTACCTGGCTGTATCCAGTTAATTTAACATAAAAATGCTCAGACTCCTCTGAGTCTGATCATATGTATAAGTCCCACTGAGATAAGAGTTGATGTATCCATCGTAGTCTAAAGCAGAGATATCTAAGATGACTTGCAGCTTCATGGGAAATAATATTACTTGTCTGTCCTCTTTGGTTTGGGATGGTGTGTTCAGTTGTTATAGGTAAGCAAATGGCTATTATTGGAAGATGTTATTGACACTTTCTAATTATACTTATCAAGCTGCCAAACACAAGACAAAATACACATACCAGAATACAAACAAATATCAGAATCTCTCATTTTTACTTAGGCACCTCTTATAATAGAGTTACACGTATAAAGCATCTATAAAATATCATACAGACATATTTCTATGTCTATGCATATTACTAGGTGAAGTTTTCAATTTCAAAGTATGCCCTATAATGAAAGTGACATATAGTCTGGGTATCACATTATTTGCCATTGCAAATGTCTAAGATATGGGGAGACAACCATGGACGACTATATTTATAAACAGGTTACAGTGAGAGAAATAGACAAAAAGAAGATATCCCAGAGGTTCAAAGGAATATTACCCAAAATTCGTAGGAGAGAAGTGAGAAATTAAAGAAATCATTAATGTACGCCCTAACATGAAAGGAATTAAATCCTGTATTTACTACCATTCATAAATAATTTATTTCTTACTCATTGGTTGCTTGTTCTGTTTTAGATATAGTTTTTGTTTTGTTTTGTTTTGTTTTGTTTTGTTTTGTTTTGTTTTGATCCAGGGTCTCATTGTGTAGGCTAATCTCAAGTTTACTATGTAACCAAGGCTGGCTTGAATTCACTCACAACCCTCATGGCAGATCATCCTGAACTCTGGGATTACAAGTGTCTGCCACTATGCACAGCTTGCTCTTTGCTGTTATAAATATTACAATGATGAATTTCATTTGTACTTTTTTTCTTCATCCTCCACCAGCTTTTTTTGTTGCTGCTATTCGTACTCCTTTTCTTTTTTCTTTCTTCTCCCTCCTCCTCTTCTCCTTTTCTCACCCTTCTCTGTTCCTGTTCTTCCTTCCCTCCACTACTTACTCTTTCTCCTTCCCCTCTTCCTCTTCTTCCCTCTCATGATTCACTGTTTTTTTTTTCTTTTGTCGTCCCATCTTTTATTTTCTTCACAGGATATGTGGAATACATGTTCTCTAGAATTCTAAGTAGGTGTTCAATTGCTAAGGTATACTCTCTGAGCCCACAATCTGTTCAACCACCATCTGGGCAAACAACTATGTAAAAGTAATCCTAAAAGTGTGCTAAACTTTTCACAATCTATAAACAATTAAAGAAACAATCCAACTGGATAGATTGAAAAGGAAAAATCAACATAGACGGGGGTGGACCTTATTGAACCCCTCAAGCCTTTAGAAAGAGAAAGACATGATCCACATGATTCAAGAAAGGTATGATCCACAGCATACCAGAGAGGAAGGTATAACGGTCAGGTTGTAATCTCAGATCTGAAAATTCATGTTGAATGTCCAGTATAGTTTCATAAAAAAAAATTATCTCTGAGCAAGAGCACTGTTCTGTTTTACCTAGTTTAAATTACTGAAGCCAGCAGAAGTATCCAGCCAGCAGAACTTCCCATAATAAACAATAAAAGGAGTGGTGATAACTATATTTATACCAACTTAGAAGAAAAACAGACATAATGTGTTCTAAAAAATATTTTAATTTTAGTCTTGTATCCTATTACATTTTTTGTATTTCAATTATTTAGTTGTGGTGTTCTAGCTTGTATCTTACTTGAATAGTATTTATGGCTATTATATTATTCTGCACTTATTCTATTATAATTTTCACTATTATTTCTCATAATTCTATTCTAACAAATATATTTTCCTTATTTCCCACAGATTTTCCTTTATTCTCATTTCATAATTTTTAACTCTCTTAACTCAAATAAATTATAAATTAATTTCTCCCAAATTCTCATCTATTAGCCAAACAAATAAAATGTCTTTTATTTCAAGTAAATATGAGGATTCTCACCAAAAAAATAAATGTGTCTTTTACTGAACTGAGTTTTCCTACTAAATCGTAGTAGAAAATAAAAACTGAAATTATGAAAACTCATAGATTACTTAAAATAAGACAATGAAATTTGTGGGGAAATGACAAAATAAAATTTACAGGATATGTCTTATCCCAGTAGATTTACAAAACTCATCAAAAGGGAACAGGAATGTAAGAAAAGAAAAAACTTTGACAATATCATTATCTCACAATTCCTGAACACTGAAAAAAATAGGGAGATAGTCAAAACACCTGAAATAGATCTCATACTTCTATTTTTAAAAAGGATCCAAGATTACATGTGGTACTCAGTAGCAAATCAACTCAAAAGCACAAATGGTTCCAACAGCTTACAGCCAACCACTTGTAGAACACACAGCATTTCTCTTGGGCAAACTCTACTACACACCTACAATTCTCCTCAGTAGACAGGCCAGGTCTAATTATAATTTTCCAATTATAATTAAGTTCAAAACTGGTCTTCCAAGTGGCTTTTAGTAATTTTGATACCTAAAATAATTAATAATTTATGGTATTTTAATGATAGCACTCTGTATTTGTTCATTGTTTATTTTTAATATACATTAAAATAAGGTTTATGAGTTTGATTTTTTAAAAGTGACATGTGCAAAATTTACTGACTGACAATGGTCAGGGAAAATTATTTGACAAATTCTACAAAAATTAATTCCTTTTGAATTCTCATACTTTATAGTCTGTTTAGCACAGATTTCTTTGTTCAATACTCTTGTGCTATCATCAAACTTACACAAGTCTGAATTTTACGTAAATACACCATAGTATTGATTTGGTGTTAATTTTACATGTATTCTGTTGAATGAGATTGTTCTAAGAGACTAATCAGATAATATTAGGCTCAGAGAGTATTTGGGTTTTTTTATTTCAAACATCAAAACTTACTTTTGTCATAGGAAAACTCCCTTAGACACAAATATATGGGACTGGAAGTTAGTAGAAATATTTACAAAGGTATTTTAAAATAGTATAAGTCATTTCTAGTAACAAATGGCAAGAAAATAGGCTTTTTACTTCCTGCAATTCTAATGAAAATAGTGCTTGTCAAAGTTTTCCTTGTGGAACACTGGTTTGGTTGATGGCATATATCTCTAGAAATAAATAAGGAAAGATTTAAAGATTTAAGAGACAAGAAAAAGTAATTTGAAATTCATGATCAAACTAACTGGAGAAAAGTTACATTGAATTGGCTTTTCTTTTCCATAGATATTCTTAGAACAACATTTCAAGTGCTAGTGTGCACATAATTTTCTGGGTAGAATAGGACAATATTGCTCAGGAATATCTCAGAGGATCTACATGTCTTGCCAGATGCATTTTGAGAAACTTAATTTCACATGAAAATGGTATCAAAAGAAAATGATAATTATATATATACACATATTTACATGAAAAAGTAAATTTGAGATATAAAAATGTAGAAAACTCATGTGACAAATTGCTAGCACTTTCAGAAGTGAGAGAGGAAAGGAAGAATAAAGGAGAGAGAAAGGCACCAAAACAATTTAACAGCCCAAAGTAGAGAAAACAAGCAAAAGATAAATAATCAAAAAGCCAATAGTCTAGGACCAAAGACAAATTTGGCCATGTCTGATGAAATTCAGATTATGTAATAAGAAACTGTTAAGAGTTATTTTTTTGTTATTCCTTGGTAATGTGTTTGTATAGAACTGTAAATCTTCTATCCACCATGCCATTGAAATTCATCAAATATTTAACCCCAAAATAAGCACATAGTATCTAGATATAAAGACACATTTTTTATTTATTGGATATAATGGACTGGGTTCATTGCGGGGACCTCTTGTTCTACGGGATGGGATGAGAGTTCTGGTCAGGTGGGTAAAAAAAATTCAGCGAGTGACAGACAGAGACAGAAACAAGGAAGTGCTTAGTCTGAATGTATTTCTTAAAAATGGCATGAGGTTTTTACAGTCATTGCAAAAGAGAAATGAGAAATCTAGCAGCTCAGCAGTTGAGGTACATCTGAGGCCACCTGAAGTACACTGGGTATAAAGCAGCCACCTCTTCTGTACAGGCACTGCACCCCCAACCCCGAGCCTAAGCAGTCTGGACAGGGGGCAGGGTGCGGACTGCATGAGGTTCAAAGTTTGAATCTGAATGAATGAATCTAAGTCTAAGTCCTACTCCATCTAAGTTCTAGTTCCAGCCTAAGTGCCTCTGCACAAAGTGAAAACCAGGCTTAAATAGTATACAGAAAACAGGGTGAATGACAAAAGTCATGTAGGCAGGTGACAGTCACATCAAGGTCAGTAAGATCACTTAGGCAAGGGATGGTTACATCAAGGTCTGTAGGATCAGGTATCCAGGTGTGAAGCAAGTGGAAAACCAGTGGTGCCCTTCCCACTGGGGCTATTTTGGTAATCCCATGCTAATTCTCTGGGTCTGCTGGAGGCAAGTACCAGGAAGTTCCAATCTAGAAGTTCCTGAAAATACCCTTAAGTGAGGAAAGCCCTGCAATTACTCTCTGGTATGTAAAAGAATTCTGTCTTCTGTGGGACTGCCCTGAGAATTCTATGTGCCTGACCTCTGTTGCTAACTCTGAGGACACCCTATCTGATAAGGCAGATTCCTTGTGAGAAATTCCAAGCTAAGGACAGCTTGGAAATAATTTAGGATATATTGGAACTTTGTACTGGCCAGGGAACAATGCCCTTTTTTAGCCATTTACGAATCATTTCTTGGGGTACCTTTATGCCTGAGTAAGAAGGTGTGTTGATGATTGGAAAGACTAATCTGGAACACATCTGAGTTACGAGATGCCAATAACTGACTGAATATCCAGGAGGCACAAACTCCCTTTGAAGTCATAACACCTCTTGTTTGCGGTCAGGCTTTTACCCCTGATATCGCAGACATAACTGGAGTAGATGAGTGGGCTTGGCAATTGGATAATTTATTTATTTGTTTTTCAAATGTTAGTCCCTTTCCTGGTTTTGCCTCTGCAAATCCCCTATCCTTTCTCCCCTACAACTGCTACTATGAGGGTGCTCCCCCCTATCCACCCACTCCCACCTCACTGCCCTAGCATTTCCTGACACTGGGTATTGAGCCTTCACAAGACCAATGGCTTCTACTCCCATTGATGTCATATAAGGCTCCTCTGGTACATATGCAGCTGGAGCCATGGCTCCTTCCATGTGTATTCTTTGGTTAGTCATTAAGACCCTAGGAGCTCTGGGGGGGGGGTCTAGTTGGTTGATATTTTTGTTCTTCCTATGAGTTTGCAAACCCCTTCATCTCCTTTAGTCCTTTTTCTTACTTTTCCATTGGAGACCCTGTGCTCAGTCCAGTGATTGGCTGTGAGCATCCAGCTCTGTATTTGTCAAGCTCTGGCAGAGCCTCTCAGGAGACAGCTATATCAGACTCCTGTCAGCAAGCACTTCTTTTTTTTTATCCTGATACATCCCAGAAGATCTACTGCACTCAGAGTATTTGGTAATAACCCTCCTGAAGTCCCACAGCTACTGTTGGGAACCCAGTGGACTCAAAACCCATCACCCCCCAAAACTCCTGCCCACCAAATACCACTCCCTTTCTGCTTGGTTCTTTCTGCTGGGACAGAATGATAACTACACTACTCTCCTTAAGATACCATATCCTGAGACATCCCAGAAGATCTGCTGTACTGAGGGCATCAGACATTTCAGTCTGAGATATCCCAGGAGATCTGCTGCACACAAGGCAACTGACACGACAGCCTGAGGCATCTCAGCAGATCTGCTGCAGGGCAACTGGCATCCCAGGAGATCCACTTTACACAGTGCAACTGAGCAACTAATTATCAGCTTGTCTGCTCCCCTGAATAAGCCATAGCTTGAAAGCATCCCAGGAGTTCCTCTGTACACATGGCAGCTGGACAACTGACACCACAGTATGAAGACCTCCCAGGGATCTGTAGCATGCAGGACAACTGACCCAACAGAATGAAAGCTTCCCTGGAATTCTGCTGCACACAGGAAAACACCATAAAAAAAGGTGAAGGAATTGAAAAAAGTAGTCCAAGATCTAAAAGTGGAAGTAGAATCAATAAAGAAAACACAAATGGAGGCAAACCAGGAATTAAAGATGTAAATATTACCAACAGAATACAAGAGATAGAAGAGAGAATCTCAGGTATACAAAACACTGTAGAAGAATTGACACAACTGTTAAAGAAAATTCAAAATATAAAAGAAACTCCTAGCCCAAAATGTTCACAAAACTCAGGACACAATGAAAAGACCAAATCTAAGAATAATTGTAATAGAGGAGAATGAAAATTTCAAGCTCAAAGGACCTGAAACTGTCTTCAACAAAATCATAGAAAAAAAACTTCCCCAACCTAAAGAAAGAAATGGCCATAAAGGTACAAGAAGCCTATATAACACCAAATGAAAGGGGCCAGAAAAGAAAAATCATCTCATCATATAGTAATCAAAACACTAAACATACAGAACAAAGAAAGAATATTAAAATATACAAGAGAAAATTGTCAAGTAACATACAAAGGTAGACCTATCAGAATTACACCAGACTTCTTGACAGAGACACTAAAAGCCAGAAAGAGCCTGGTCAGAGGTCATGCAGACTCTAAGAGAACACAATTGCCAGCCTAGGTTACTACTATACCCTGCAAAACTCTCAATCAACACAGATGGAGAAACCAAAATATTCCAGGAGATAAACAAATTCAAACAGTATTTATCAATCAATCCAGTTCTACAGAGGATCCTAGAAGGAAAATTCCAAAACAAGGAAGGTACATACCTACACCAAAGTAAAGATATTAAACATCTCAGAAAAAAGACAAAAGGATAGAACCACAAGCACATAAACCACCTACAAAAACAAACATAATAGGAACCAATAGTCACCTGTTATTATATCTCTCAATATTAATGGACTCAACTCACCTCTAAAGAGACATAAGCTAACAGACTGGATACACAAATAAGATCCAGAATTTTGCTGCATACAAGAAACGCAGTGCAACAACATAGACAGACACTATCTCAGAGTAAAATCATGTAAAAAGGACTTCCAAGCAAATGATCCCAAGAAACAAGCTGGAGTTGCCATCCTAATGTACAATAAAATAGACTTTCAACCAAAAGTTATCAAGTGTGATGAGTAAGGACACTTCATATTCATCAAAGGGAAAATCTACCAAGAGAAAGACTCAATTCTTTTGTGAAAATTTTAATCATTTTAAAAATATTTTATTATTTTACCAAAGTATGAATTTAGTTTTCTAAATAAATTGTGCTCATCTTCCCACTATAAATAGATTAATTACTATTTCTTTTCAAGATTACTGTTATTAATTATCTGATACCCTTCAAAATGCTTCTGGGAAGTGCAATCAGTAGAAAGAAATTCCCTTTGTTTAATAAGCATTTTTTTAAAAAAAATCATACCAATTACTTATTAAAAAATGTTTTGGTCCCACTTGGTGAGGCAATGATATCTTTATGTGTGCTTATGGGAACATTGTCAAATTAGATGTATGTATAACAATGAAATATCTTCTGGATGATTTATCTATGCCTTTTTTAGTGGTAATTAGAATAGTGGGGAATAAATACCTTATTGGGTATTTTGAGAAGGTCTGGGATATTTGTAAATCTTCCTCTACCTCCTTACAGATGCAGTATTTCAAGATTACCATGGTTGTAAGCACACATGAAGAAACAATTACACTAAAATTTTTCTAAAAGAGAAATTATTTGGAAAATATTTTATTATTTGAAAGTCAATATATTTTGACTTGCCAAAAATATTGCCTAATTTTCTATAATTACAGGAAGTAGTGAGACTGTATTTTTACTTTTTTTAATCATCATTGGAAAATTTCTTTAAAAGGTATACTAGAGGGCCGGAGAGGTGGCTTGGCCATTTAGTTCTTGTAAATGACCCATGTTCAATAGCCAGCACCTACATATAGCCTTCTATAACTCATATTATTTTTTCTATGGGCACCAGATATGCACATGTTACCTAATCAAATATGTAACCCAAACATATATATGTATAGGTTTTAAAACATTAAAACATACTAATATACAGGTGTCCACTTTGAGTATACTGAATTTTTTCTTTACTAGAAAAAAGGCTGAATATGGGGCCTTGTCTCTCTCTACTGAGACCTGGGGCTCTCTGCTGCTGATGCCTAGAGTTGGGTGGCATGTTAGTTAACAGGAGGTGTTGCATAATCGTGAGATATATTATTTTAGGAAAGAGAAAAGAAGGCAGCCATGACCGTGGGGGTGGGGGAGACAGAGAGAGAGAGAGAGCGAGAGAGAGAGAGAGAGAGAGAGAGAGAGAGAGAGAGAGAGAGGAGAGGAAGAAAGCAAGAGAACAAGAGAAGAAGAGAGGACAAAGAGAAAGAGAGAGAGGAAGAAGGCAAGAAAGAGGGGAGGGGACAACCACCCCTTACATATTCTCAGGTGTGGCTATCTGTCTGTTCGGCAGGCCATGCCTGGCTGTGGTAAGATGACTGGGGGTAAGGTCCAGCTAGAATGCTGGGAGCTTGGAGCATTGTCTATGTGACAGAGCACATATCTGCTGGGGCAGCTATGGGGGGTTGGAACTGAAACAGAGTCCAGAGACCCAGGAGTTATGGCTGAACACCTTCTGTCCCTTGTAGGCAGAGATTACCCACTGGGGCTTCAGAGTTCTAGAAGTATCCTCAACTGGGCCCAGGTTGCCTGAACAGACCACTGCCCTACAGCTGAGAATTTCTATTCATTTCTTAAAATGATTCACAAACTATCCAGTTATCAAAAAGTTTACTTTGGCTCTTTGTAGTACTTTCAACTTTGTTGTGGATTCTGATACTAATTTTACAGCAACAAGCAAATCTCGGCACTACAAATCATATCTTTATACACATATATAATTGTATATAAGTATAGATCTATTCCTCATCCAAAAGGTTGTCCTTAGAGCAGATGGAGACTAATTACAAAAAATATCAAGTGAACACAATGTAGATACCAATGGATCATGGAAATCCCAGCCATAATGAGTACATCTACACAACAGCTATTACATTTATTGATAAGAGGATATTGGGGGAAAATTGAAAAAGTATAGAATCTAGAAAAAAGAAAATCTGCTGTGAAGCCATCTTTCTTCTACTTCTACATATATAAGACTAGAACAATAGCAGCCAATATCTCTGGACATGCTAAAGTGGAAATTAGGAGATTTAGCAGAGTACCAGCAAAGAACCATAGGCAGCTAAGAATAATGGGAGAAAAAAATTAACCTCTTTTTAGTAAGAACTACCATATTAGTTATACAAAGTGCTCAGCCCTAAAAGCATGTTCATGCAAACAACAAAAACAGACTCATCAGAATGTATTTACATATTTGTGCATATGTATACATATATAAATACAAGTCTGTAACAAAATCAATGAGAAAGAGTCTATGAAATTGAGGGGCATGTAAGAGGGTGATAGGGATGTACCTAAGTAGTGTTTAATGGAGTAAAAGGAAGAGGAGAAAGTAATGTGATTCTATTTTAATTAAAATATAGTTAAAGAAAACAATACTATCCCCACTCTTTTCTGCTAGTAATAGAAGAAAACTAAACTCAGTCAATTGTTACATCCCCTCTTCACTTCAGTCACCCATCAGACTCCTGACAGCCTCTGTTTGAGGGCTAATACCTGAGAGCTAAGACAGATGCTCTCTGTTGACTGTTTGTCTTTGAAGAAGACTCCTGACCACGCCTACCACCTGAATACACCCATTGCCTGAGCATGCCCACTGCCTGAGTATGCCAGCCCCCTGAAGATCTTCTGAACCTGGAGACTTTGGCACCTGAGCTTTCTTTATAGTTAATCCAGAGACTTTTTTTTTCAGTTTCCCCTGTGATTATAAAAACCCTTGTTTGTTCTCAGTAAAGTGGAGCCTTGATTGGGACGCAACTTGGCTTCGAGTTTTCTCTTGCATTTCAAACCCTCTCTTTCAGGTCCTTTATTCCCTCCTAACTGAGGTGAACCCCATTCATGATACTGCGGGCAGTTTCAGATGGCACCTGAATGGACTCAGGTATGGAAGATTTATAGGGGACACACTCTCAAAGCAGGGCCCTGCCTAAAAATTCAGAAGGTAAGAATAAAAGGTTGTACACCATTCTGCACAGTAGGCAAATTTGATGCTAGGCCTAGCCTTGTTTTTATATTGTAGAAGAATTGGCGTGTAAGAAGAGTACAGGGCTAGGTTGGATTGGCGCTGACCCGGCATTTTAATTCACCTAGGGAAGTGACAGTAAGTATGGATTTGAGTGAGTCAAAAGCAGCAATACAGAGTATAAATAAGTTGCTTCAGGCAAGAGGAATCAGGGTGGAAAAAAATGCATTGAAAAAATCTCCCAGATGAGATAGAGTCTTATTGCCCATGGAGTCATGAAGTAAGTGATTTGAATAAAAGAACATGGGAAAAAATTGGAAAAGCTCTGAAGAAAAATCAGGCAGAAAAACTTATTCTCCGTCCTTGGGCACTCGTGAAGGAGATTATAGAGGAGAGAGATAGAGTGTCAGAAAGTGAATTGAGCTCACAGGAATCAGAAAGCTCAGATACGGAAAAAGAAGAGGTTCAAAATACTTGTTTAGAAAGCAGAACTTCTAAGTCTGGTGGAGAGGAGTTGCTTTCACCTGTTAGTTCTAGGTCTGTTATGACAGGAGAGAAGGATCAGAGAGATTTACAGTTAAGTAAATTGGAATTTGAAATCAAGTTGCAGAAATTAACTAATGAGTTGAATGAACTTAAGGCGGTATAAGGCAAAAGAAAGGACAGCAATTTTGAGACGTGTCAATCGCCTTTAGAGAAAGCAATTAATCGGGCCAGAGAAAATGGGCCAGACACTTCAGGAGTGCTAGTGTTTCCTGTAGTGGAAAGGCTTGATCAGCAGAATGAGAGAATTAGAAGCCTTTAGAATTTAAGGTCATAAAAGAGTTAAAAGGTGCGGTTGCTCAATATGGTCCGAATGCCCCATAATGTAATGGAGTCAAATTTAACACCTCAAGACTGGAGAACTTTATGTAAGGCTATACTGCAAGGAGGTGATTTTCTGCTTTGGAGTTCAGAATGGAGAGAATTTAGTAAAAAACCAGAATGCTCAATCAGGTAATCCCGAATGGAACCTGGATGTGCTCCTGGGAGAAGGACAGTATGAAGGAAATGTTAGGCAGATTGAGTATCCTGTTGGAATATTTGCACAAATTGCGATGGCAGCGAGACGAGCTTAGATTAAATTACCTATGAAAGGTGAGATTAGTGGAAGTCTAGCTGCTATCCGGCAGGACCCAGAGGAGCTTTTTCAAAATTTTGTAGCAAGATTACAACAAGCAGCGAGCAGAATCCTCGGAGATTCTCATATGGACAGTCTGTTTATTACACAGTTAGCTTTTGAGAACGCTAATGCAGCGTGTAAGGCTGCTATTCAGCAACACAAGGGTAGGATGTATTTTTCTGTATATATTCGCCTTTGTGCTGATATTAGACCTTCTTATAATCAAGGACTGGCAATGGCAGCTGCATTGCAGGGAACTACGGTTCAAGGGATTCTGACGCAAAGACAGGAGAATAAAGGATGTTTCAAATGTGGTAGTATGAGTCATGTTAAATATCATTGCTCTAAGAAATTAGGAGCTACAAACAGGCAGCAATCAGGCACTGCCCCAGGAATCTGTCCTCATTGTAGGAAAGGGAAGCATTGGGCCAGAGACTGTAGATTTAAAAAAGGCTTTCAAGACAATACTTTGTCGGGAAATGAGTGGAGGGGACAGCCCAAGTCCCCCTTGCTAAAACAACAGGCAGCATATGGGCTGCCACCCAGCCAAGGAAATTCATCTTTGAACTTTTCAGGGCAACCCCAGGAAGTGCAAGATTGGACCTCTGTTCTACCTGCCACACAGTATTAATACCAGAAATGGGAGTTCAAATTCTGCCTACTGGTGTCTTTGGGCCCTTGCCCACAGAGACTTGGGGATTGCTTATAGGGAGGAGTAGCTCAATTGTGAAAGGATTGCAGATTTATCCAGGTGTGATTTATTGATGGTGATTATCAGGGAGAGATTAAGATTGTGGCTGCTTCACCTCCTGGTGTTATTACAGTACCTGCTAATCAGAGAATTGCTCAGCTTATTTTAATTCCTCTTTATCCAATGCCTTCTAATTTTGTTAACAAGGACAGAGGTGAGAGTTGTTTTGGTTCTTCTGATGTATACTGGGTACAATCTATCACTAGCAAAAGGCCTAATGTTAAATTAATTATTGAAGGAAAATTTTTTGAAGATTTAATAGATACAGGAGCTGATGTGACTATCATCAGAGGAAAAGACTGGCCTTCAACTTGGACTTTGTCTGAGACAATAACTCATCTCCAAGGAATAGGTTATGGAATAGGTTATGCCAATAATCCAAAACGAAGCTCTAAGCTTTTAACCTGGAGAGATGAGGATGGTAATACAGGACAAATTCAGCCTTATGTTATGACAAACCTGCCTGTTACTCTGTGGGGAAGAGATCTGTTGTCACAAATGGGTCTTGCTCTGTGCAGCCCTAGTGAAATAACTAATAAGCAGAGGTCAGAACAGGACATTAGAATACCTGGAGGCATTAAGCCTCATTCTAATAGTAAAGGTTTGATGCATTTTCCATAATGGCCACTGTCTTGCCTGCACCCCATGGAGATAAAATTCGATGGATTAATAATATTCCAGTTTGGGTTGATCAGTGGTCGTTATCTCAAGAAAAGATAGAAACTGCTTCTTTGCTAGTGTAGGAGCAATTGGAAGCAGGACATTTGAGAGAATCCAATTCCCCATGGAATATGCCTATACTTGTCATTAAGAAAAAATCAGGTAAATGGAGATTGTTACAAGATCTAAGAAAGGTGAATGAAACACTGGATTCCATCTCCAGTAGCAATACCAAAACATATTATAAAATAGTTATGGTTTTAAAAGACTGTTTTTTCACAATTCCTTTGCATCCTGAGGATTGTGAGAGATTTGCTTTTAGTGATCCATCTGTTAATTTTAAAGAACCTATGAAAAGATATCAATGGACGGTCCTTCCTCAGGGGATGGCTAATGGTCCTATATTATGTCAAAAATTTGTGGCACAAGTCATTGATCCTATAAGAAAAAAATGGCCAATGATATATATTGCACACTACACAGATGGTGTCCTCTTAGCAGGAAAAAAATCCTCAGGATGTACTTCTATGTTATAGAGACTTACAAGTTGCCTTAGATGAAAAGGAACTGCAGATAGCTCCAGAAAATGTGCAAACTCAGGATCTGTATAATTATTTAGGATTTACACTCATGAATAAATCTATTATTCCTCAAAAGATAGTTATTCGTAGAGACAGATTAAATACTTTAAATGATTTTCAAAAATTATTAGGTGATATTAATTGGCTTCGTCCCTATTTAAAGCTTACTACGGGAGAATTGAAACCTTTATTTGATATTCTCAGAGGTAATTCTGATCCAAATTCT
>NC_045030.1:120148527-120156286 GCF_008632895.1 Mastomys coucha
TGAAGTGATATTTCCTAACATGACTTCTTTACAGCCTTTGAGTAATGCCCTTGTGGTATTTACTGATGTTTCTTCTAAAGGACAAGCTGGATATCTTATGAATAATCAACATGTAGTCGTACAGACTCCTGGCCTCTCAGCTCAGTTAGCTGAATTAACAGCAGTATTAAATGTGTTTCAGGATGTGACTGATGCTTTCAATCTCTTCACTGATAGTCTGTACATGGTACAGTCAATTCCTTTATTAGAAACTTGTAGTACATTTAATTTTAATACTACAGCAGGATCCTTATTTTCACAATTGCAAAATGTCATCTTGCACTGAAGAATCGGTTTTATATTGGTTATATACGAGCTCACTCTGGTTTTCCTGGACCATTGGCTGAAGGTAATAATTGTATTGACAGAGCTCTTGTAGTAGAAGTCTTAGTTTCAGATCCAGTTGCACTAGCTAAGCAGGATGATAATAAATTCCATCTTTCTAGCCATACTTTAAGATTCAAACATAAAATTTCCAAAGAACAAGCAAGAATGATTGTAAAACAATGCCCTAGTTGTGTTATTTTGTCTCCAGTTCCACATTTAGGGGTAAATCCAAGAGGCCTTATGCTCAATCATATTTGGCAAATGAATATAACTCATTATGCAGAATTCGGAAAGCTTAAATATATACATGTTTGTATTGATACTTGTTCAGAATTTATATTTGCTTCCCTGCATACAGGAGAGGCCTCTAGGAATGTAATTGATCATTGTTTACAAGCCTTTAATGTTATAGGCTTACCTAAAGTCATTAAGATGGACAATGGGCCAGCTTACTCTGGCAAAAATTTTGTGTTATTTTGTGAAAATTTTGGCATTAAATATAAAACTGGAATTCCCTATAAACAAATGGGACAAGGGATTGTTGAATGTGCACACTGCACTCTTAAAAATTGGCTTTTGAAAACTAAAGGAGGGAATTTGTATCCTCCTAGATCTCCAAAGGCACACCTTGCTTTTGTGTTGTTTGTTTTGAACTTTTTGCAGACTGACATCAAGGGTCATTCTGCTGCAGACTGACATTGGCATCCTAATTCTTCAAGTTCATATGCCATGGTGAAGTAGAGAGATCCACTCAGTAATGCTTGGTATGGTCCAGACCCTGTTTTGGTTTGGGGCAGAGGGTCTGTGTGTATTTTTTCTAAAAAAGAAGATGAAGCTCGTTGGCTTCCTGAAAGATTAATACGCCAGGTGGACTCAGAGCCACAGCTTTCTTAGTAAATGTGTTTAAACACACTGCTGAAAAGTCTATTTATCTTTTTCTTTAATTTTTGAGCTGACAGCTTTTTCTGTCACTCTGGAAATGCCCGCTTGATCCAAAAAAATTTGCTTTATCCCGAAGCAAAATAAACAATTTGAATTCACTTGCTCATGCCCGGAGCAAAAGTAAAAGTCACTCCTACAGCATTCAGCCGTTTCAGGCTGGTGAAATCCCAAAGTACTAGCCTGAATTTATTACTTTGCATTGGAATTAAGGCTTATTCCCAGTAAAGGTTCCCAGAATTGGAGCTGATATGTTGCAGCTCAATCAGGTGCCTACACTTATCTCCAGTACAGTGGCATGCAGCTTTGTGATAACTTCAGAGAAGGTGGTTTTCAAGAGTGAGGCAGTTTGTGGACTTTGCAGACAATAAAGGCATGTCCTGATATTGGGTGCACAGAAGAGGGTGTATTTTGAAAACCTGCGTTCTACGAGTTAGGACTATGGCAAATAAATCAACCTAAGACAGAGGCATGTGCCGAGTGGCTGTGTTTTTGAAAAAAAACACAAAATAAGCCCGGTTTGTAGTACAAGCTAGATGTACGTGTTCTCAAAGACAGGTCAGATATTTTGCCAAGAGATATTATATTATATTGCATGTGATATTCACCCAGGCACCATGAAAATTTCCTGTGCAAAACCATGATGTTTGAGTATGTCTTTTGTTCTGCAATGTTTTAAAATAAAAAGGGAGGAATTTTTACATCCCCTCTTCACTTCAGTCATCCATCAGACTCCTGACAGCCTCTGTTTGAGGGCTAACACCTGAGAGCTAAAACAGATGCTCTCCGTTGACTGTCTTTGAAGAAGCCGCCTGACCATACCTACCACCTGAATACACCCATCACCTGAACATGCCCACTGCCTGAGTATGCCAGACGCCTGAAGATCTTCTGAACCTGGAGACTTTGGCACCTGAACTTTCTTTATAGTTAATCCAGAGACTTTTTTTCAGTTTCCCCTGTGATTATAGAAACCCTTGTTTGTTCTTAGTAAAGTGGAGCCTTGATTGGGACACAACTTGGCTTCGTGTTTTCTCTTGCATTTCAAACCCTCTCTTTCAGGTCCTTTATCCCTCCTGAGGTGAACCCCGTTCATGAAACTGCAGGCAGTTTCAGTCAATGACTAAGTAAAATATTTTTTGAGTTTACATTCATTAAATGTAGGTGCTTTATAAAGGCTACCCAGTCAAAATTCCACTATAACACTACAATGTTTAGGTTTTGGGTAGTAAATAACACTAGGCCACTCTACTAAACACTGCATTATCTATACAGCTTCCCTCAATTTAAAGACTCATTTGCTTTCTACCATTTGACACACCATAAAGCTAATGTTAAAAAAAAAAAATTGCTGGAGTGGAAGAAAATGTTATAGTATTTAGCATGGTTATCCTAAAACCTGGCAACATGAAAGCAACATTGAAATGGCTAATTAATTTCAATTGAGAAATCCTACCTACCTACCTATAGACATAGACATAGACATAGATACAAACATAGATAGATATACTAAATAATGTAGAGTGATACTTAAAAACAGCTGGGCTCTTTTAGAATATTTCAAAGGGTTAAAATTGATGCCAACTGCTCGATCTGGGAATTATATTCTATGATTGAAATTCTGAAAAATGGCTAGATAAAACATACGTTAGTTACTTTTTCTTTGCTTTTCTATTTAAATTGGGGGGAAAGTTATTGTAGAATTTTTTTAACCTACATGGCCTCTGAAACAGTGGGAAAAATATCTAAATGACCTGTATTTTATGAAATATGTTATTAAAGCCATTTAATTTCATGTTCTGAGTTGCTTTAATTTTCATTGATAGATTATTTCTTTTATAATATAGTATACATTATAAAATATAATATATATTCTATTTTTACTTTATTGCTGCATGAAACTTTAATCTTAAATTATTTATTTTTCTAAAATAAAGGGAAGGTAATATTTTCTTGTCTCCAATAGATGCAAAGCTGGTCACAGAATTTTTTTTCCTCTGCTTCTGTTTTTCAATCTCTCAGACTCTTTCCCAGAAGCAAATCCTGCTTTTGTTTTATCCAGACAGGAACATTTAATTTTCTTTTTGAAAAGTAAAAGTAGCATCATACTGTGACTCTATGGTATACATACTGTGCATTGTGATTTTCTATTTTCTTTTCAGTTATTTTAATCATTGCTTACCTTGTAAATGTAGAAAACATTTTTGTTTGTATTTTGAACCAATTGGTATGAAAGAATTATTTACCTATGTACTACTATAGGTAAGTTGATTATATTAGGGGACAACAATATTATCTTTCAGTATTGTGACCATAAACTTGTGTTTTCAGTCATGGCATCTAATATATACTCATATTCAATGAAGATAGATTTTAAATGAAACTATAATGCAATTTTATATTATTCAAGATTTCAAATATTTTAAAAATCCACATGGAAGCCTAATTTATAAACTCTTTCTGTCTGTCTCTCTCTCACACACACACACACATACACCCTTTCTCTCTCTCTCTCTCTCTCTCTCTCTCTCTCTCTGCGTGTGTGTGTGTCATTACTGTACTCTGGATACTGGGAATTATGCTTATCCAAAAAGTCATAAGATTTCTAATAAAGAGCCCATGGTGGGTACAAGATATATTTCCTCTAGTTGTTGGTCAGAGATTTCATGGAAATCCTCTATGTAATGCCTTTGAATTTGTTTGCTAACTAGAACTTGATGGTAAGATTCTATTGCTGAGTTGAGCATACTCTTGTGGATGACCCCACAACAAGAAATATGTGAATTATACAAATTGGAGTTTGTAAACATTACTTTTTTTCTCTTTGCTAATATTTTATTTAGCATTTTCCATCAATATTCATAGGTGAGATCAGGCAGTGGATTTATGGTTTTGGTTTGTTTATTTTTGTATATGCATGTACATTCTTTTTTATTGATATTGTTTTAATTTACATTTAAAATGATATCCCCTTTCCAGGTTCCCCTCAGGAAAAAAACTATTCTTTCCAATCTACCCCTGTTCACCAACCCACCCTCTCCCAATTCCTGGCCCTGGCATTCCCCTACACTGGGGCATAGAGCCTTCATAAGTAAACATAACTTTTATTTGCCAGTTGTAACTGTCATCTCAGAGGCCTACTGCTGAATAAGCTCACCCTTTCTAGCTATTTCTGAACTCTGGCTGGCTGGTTCACCTCAGCGATTTTGGAGTAAACTCCTCTCTAAGCTGACTGATTCGATTTGTCTTTTTTTTTTTTTTTAACTTCTCATTGAATTGCTCTGCTTGGCCTCTGGTTTTGTGGCTTGTCTAACAGATACACTCATAAAAATTGTTACTAATGAATAGGCAGCAGATATATTGTAGAGGCAATTAGCTTAAGAGAATTCTAGTTGAGTCTGATGAAACCTGCTTAGGCCTGCAAGGCATTCTGGAAATATTACAGATTTTGTCCTCCTCTGTGCTTGCTTTATAACTTTGCTGGTGCAAAGGCTGACAATGGTGGCACCTTTTCAGGGTCTTTCCCCATTTCAAAAGGAGGGACATAAAATGAAGATCCAAGGTCTGGATTTGTTTCAATTGTAGACAGCCTGGATACATAAACCACCAATGCCATAATGGGAAAAGCATAAAAACACTGATAAAGAGTCCTTTGGGCCAAGAAGGGGCTACTCTTCCAGTTGTATTATTCCCACACTGCCTGAAAGGATACCATTGACAGAGAAAATGTAGATCTAAATTTTTCAAAAATGGCATTTACTATTAAAGGGACATTTCCTCAGTAGAGAAATTTTAAGGAGGCCCAACCACTGGCTTCTCATATAATGAGGGTCAGCGTGAATCCTTTTGCTCTACTCAACCAAGGGTGCCAGTTGATTGTCAGGCCACTTTATGTAGGGCAGGATTGGACTTCTGTTTCACCACCTCAGTCATATTAACTTCTGTTTCTCCCCCAGTGACCATGCCCACAGGGGTACATTGCCCTTTGCCCTCAGGCATGGTAGGACTAATTTCAGGCAGAAGCTGTACATCCCTTCAAGAGATATATGTAATTTGAGGAGTTATTGATTCTGACTGCAGAATAGAAATAAAAATCATGTTGCAGCCACCCACAAAAACAGTATAGATTCATGCAGAACAGAGAGTTTCTCTAATGTTGGTGTTGCCATTATGTGTTAGGGGTCAGTCAAACAAACTCACACCAGAGGAGAGGAAAGCTATGATTAAAGTTATCTAGTGTTTTGAGTTGAGGAAATAGAAAAAAAACAGGCTTTTTAAGGTGGTAACAATAAATTGAAAAGTTATCAAAGGCCTTTTGGCTATTGGAGCACATGACGCTTGCATAACTGGCAATTATTGGCCTGAAAATTGGTCCATTTCCTCTACTCCCTCTACATTTTAAGGTGTGAGACAAGCCTCCAATGTAGCTCAAAGCACAGCCATTTTGAATTAGGGGGAACAAGAAAATAGAGCAACTTTCTAGCCTTATGTGAAACCCTCCCTATGCTTTGTACTATGTGGAAGACTTTTTTTTTTTTTCAGTCAGATGGAAGCTTTTCTTCAGAGCTTGTCATGCAACAGATGCTAAAGGGGAACTTTGATCCTCATAGAGGCCTTTCAAAAAGGCAACAGGGTATGCTTTTGCCCATTGAGCCACAACAAATAAAAGAGAAGGACCTAAGTTCACTGTTTTCGTGTTCTATCGCCCAGGATTTTGCAGAGTGGTACCCCACCTACTGCCACCCAAAAAGTCAAGCTGACATGCAGCCAAGGGGACACACATTTGGAAAAATAGGACCTGGCACAAACAGGCAAGCAGCAGGAGGATATGCTTCTCTCTCTCCTAGGCCAGACACAGATGACATCTCATTAATGCAGCAAGGATCTGGCAAGCAGAAAATGATGGGTAGAATTTCCTTGATGATAGCTTGGAATAACACAGCTCACCAAAAAGTGAAAAATATCATTTTTTTTTGCCTAAAATTTGTTTAAATGCTTATTCTTCCCTCATAACAACTGGAACACCCAAAACAACATTCATGCCTTTTTTAAAAATTATTTACTTATTTTATTTAATTATATCCCAAATGTTGTCTTTGGTCCCAGTCCCTCCTGGCAGAGTTCTTCCCCTCATTCCCACTCCCCTTCACCTCTGAGAGGGTACTCTCACCAGGTATGCCCAAATCTAGGGCATCAAGACTCTAAAGTCCATCATATCTCACTGAGGCCAGACAAGTCAACCCCATTCTTCATATGTGCCAGGCCCTTAGACTAGCCCATGTACACTCTTTGTTTGGTAGCTTGTTCTCTGGGAGCTCCTGGGGTCCAGGTTAGTTGACACTGTTGGTGTTCCTACAGCATACCCATGCCATTCAGTTCTTGAATCCTTTCCCTAACACTTCCATAAGGGTCCCTGACCTCCAAAGGTTGGCTGTCTGTGTCTGGTGGTAGAGCCACTCAGAGGACAGCCATGCTTGGCTCCTGTCTGCAATCACAACATAGCATCAGTACTAGTATCAAGGATTGGTACATGCCCATGGGATGGATCCCAAGTTCAGCCAGTCACTGGAAGGCCTTTTCTTCAGTCTCTGTTCCATTTTTGTCCCTGCCTTTCTTTTAGACAGGAACAATTTTGGTTCAAATTTTTGAAGGTGAGTTAATATAACCATTCTTCTAATTGGGGCCCTGTCTGACTACTGCAGGTGGTCTACTTAGGTTCTGTCTTCCCACTGTTGGGCATTTCAGCTAAGGTCACTTCCATTGCATCCTGGAAGCCTCTCATATCACAGGTCTCTGGGAATTTACAGAGGTTTCCCCCTACCTCTATCCTGTACTCCCACAGCTGCATATTTCTGTTCATTCTCCTGGCCCTCTGGGACTTTCTCCTATCTCCCCATGTACCTGATCCTGCCCCTTTTGCTCCTCTCCCTCCTCTCTCCTACCTAAGTCCTTCCTGTCCTCTGCCTCCTGTGATTACTTAGTTCCCCTTCTAAGTGGGAATTAAGCATCCTTGCTTGGGCCTTCCTTCTTGTTTGATATCTTAGGGATGTATCCTGGGTATTCTGTAGGTTTTGTCTAATATCCACTTATCACTGAATTGATACCATTTACATAATTTTTGGGTCTGAGTTAGCTCACTCAGGATGATGTTTTCTAGCTCCATACATTTGCCTACAAAATTCATTACGTCTTTGTTTTTAGTAGCTGAATAGTATCCCATTGTATAAATGAACCACATTTTTTGTATTTATTCTTTTGGTTGAGGGACATCTGGGTTGTTTCCAGTTTCTGCCTATTACAAATAACACTGCTGTGAACATAGTGATATTGTGGAGCATCGTTTGGGAATATGCCTACAACATATAGAGATATAGCTGTTAAAGGGTAGGCTTGCCGGGCGGTGGTGGCGCACGCCTTTAATCCTAGCACTTGGGAGGCGGAGGCAGGCGGATTT
>NC_045030.1:120156480-120157572 GCF_008632895.1 Mastomys coucha
AGGCTTACAACCAAAAATATGAGTGTTCATAACTATTACTAAAAATTGTTTAAAATTTTTGTATTTGTTTAAAATTCTTTGTATTTTTAGAAAATTATTTTGAACTAAGTTTTGAACAGTGTCTGAGAAAGTGTATGAAGGTCTAAGAAGATGAGCTTTAGAAAGGAAGTGTTTGAGGGTCTGAGAATGTATGTGAAGGCTGAGAAAAGTTATGAAGGATAAAAGATGTGAACAAAATCTTAGAGTGTGATAGGAGAGTGATTTATCTTTTTTTCACACTTAAAGATATTCTTATAAGCTTCAGGTAATTGATTCAAATCTATATCACATAAGTCAAATGACTGTGTTAATAATTATTATTTAATCCTTAATTAATAAAATAATCTTTAATTAATAAAATAATACTATCTACTTAAGCCAGTATCTTTTTCAGGCAAGCTATTACTAGCTATCCTAGATACATAGTTAAAATGATATCTTCCTCCTCGGCTATTTTGTCTTTCTTCAGCAGATGAAATAAATAAATCCTAAGCCCAGAGGCACAGGCCCCACAAATCCCAGGGGAGCCGCAGGGTGGCAGGGACACTATCGTCTCAGCTTCCAAGTGACAGAGGAGGATCAGCATCCTTCTCTGTCCCTTCCCTGCAAGTGGAGTGCCTACCTCCAGAGAGTGCCTTAAGCCAGAGACCTGGGCAAGATCCACCATTTTGTCTCGGGTGAGTTTCTGAGACCAGAGCAGCCAGCTGGGAGGCACAGGCCCTATGACTCCCAGGGGAGCCTCAGGGTGGCAGGGACAGGATCCTCTCATCTTCTGAGTGACAGAGGAGGATCAGCTTCCTTCTCTGCCCCTTCCCTACAAGTGGAGGGCCTACCTCCAGGGAATGCCTTAAGCCAAAGACTTGGGCAAGAGCCGCCATTTCCTCTCTGGTGAGTTTCTGAGACCAGAGCAGCCAGTTTGGAGGAACAGGCCCCACAAGTCACAGGGGACTTGCAGGGCGGCAGGGACAGGACAAGCTCTAGCCAAAGGCACTAAGAACATCTAACACCAAAAAGCAAAAGATGGCGAAAGGCAAACGCAAGAATCCTACCAAC
>NC_045030.1:120162962-120164747 GCF_008632895.1 Mastomys coucha
TGAGGATGTGGAGAAAGAGGAATACTCCTCCATTGCTGATGGGATTTCAAGCTGGTACAACCACTCTGGAAATGAGTTTGGCGGTTCTTCAGAAAACTGGACATAGTACTACCTGAGAACCCAGCAATACCACTCGTGGGCATATACCCAGAAGATGCTCTAACATGTAATAAGGACACAAGCTCCACTATGTTCATAGCTGCCTTATTTATAATAGCCAGAAGCTGGAAAGAATCCAGATGTCTCTCAACAGAAAATGTGGTACATTTACACAATGGATTACTACTCAGCTATTAAAAGCAATGAATTTATGAAATTCTTAGGCAAATAGATGGAACTAGAAAATATTATCCTGAGTGAGATAACCCAATCACAAAAGAACACACATGGTATGCACTCACTGATAGGTGGATATTAGCCCAGAAGTTTGCAATACCCAAGATACAATTCATAGACCACATGAAACCCAAGAAGAAGGAAGACCAAAATGTGGATACTTTGGTCCTTCTTAGAAGGGGGAACAAAATACCTATGGAAGGAGTTACAGAGACAAAGTGTGGAGCAGAGACTGAAGGAAAGTCCATGCTGATACTTCCCCACCTAAGTATTCTTCCCATATAAGGTTACCAAACCCAGATACTATTATTGATGCCCAGAAGTGCTTGCTAACAGAAACCTGATATAGATGTCTTCTGAGATGCTCTACCATTGCCTGACAAACACAGAGGTGGTTGCTCTCAGCCAACCAATGGACTGAGCACAGTGTCCCCAATGGAGGAGCTAAAGGCCCCAAGGAGCTAAAGGGGTTTGCAATCCCATATGAGGAACAACAATATGAACTAACCAGTACCCCTAGATCTCCCAGAGATTAAAGTACCAACCAAAAAGTACACATGGGGGGACTCATGGCTCCAGCAGCATATGTATAGCAGAGGATTGCCTTTTCAGTCATCAATGGTAGAAGTTGCTCTTGCATCTGTGAAGGCTCTATGCCCCAGTGTAGGGAAATTCCAGGGCCAGGAAGCTAGATTGGGTACATTGGTGAGCATGGGGAAGAGGGAGGTGATAAGGGAATTTAGTAGGGGAAATCAGGAAAGGGGAGAACACTTGAAATGTACATAAAGAAAATATCTAATAATAATTTTAAAAAACCCACATGGCTGACCACAACCTTCATACCTTCAATTCCAGCAGATTAGATGCCATTTTCTGGTCTCTGAGTGCACTGAGTACAAGTGGTGCACAGACATGCATGCAAAAAAAACCTCATATACATAAAACAGAAATAAAGTTAAAAAAAGATGATAGTAAGTAGCATCAAGCAAAATAGTCACAACATCTGTCAAGAAGCCATTGAAGCAAGAAAAATTATTGAACCAAACATGGGTAAAATAGAAGTTGTTGTTCCAGAACATGTGTTGAAACACAGCAAGAAAGACCAGAGGCAAAACATGAGAATAATGAATATGTGGTAGAGAAGCAGGACAGGAGGAAGTTAAGGTATAAATGACTTTGAATCTTTAGTGGTAAATGCAGCAGGTGCTCCAGCCTAAATGAATGAGGAAGACAAAGATTATTAGGATAGGAAGGAGAAAGTGGACTTTAAAGAAGAATTTTTGAGATAATATGAGCCAAAGGCGAGGGTGACTTTTACAAGAGTATTTCCCATGAAATGTATCTGTCAGCAGTGGTTTTAATAAAAATCTTGATTATTCGATGCCAGCCTGGTCTACAAAGTGAGCTCCAGGACAGCAAGGGCTACACAGAGAAACCCTTTCTCGAAAA
>NC_045030.1:120164871-120165874 GCF_008632895.1 Mastomys coucha
AAAACTATTAGAAGTAGAATTAATGTTGAGAACCTGAAAGGCAAATTCCATAAGAAAATATAAGCTGTAAGTGAGTTTTGGTCAAAATTACTATTTCAAGGTCACTCAGAAAGAACTGAAAAAACTGTATAATGATGTCATGGAGATAAGTTTAGTCCATGAGGATGGGAATAGAACAAGAATTGTTTATATTTAATGTCCTAGGGAATCTGACAAAGGGAAAGTCTTTGAAGTAAACCAAGGCATAAAAATCAAAGGGTGTTCAATATCCTTCCACTGCACCTCCCTCCCTAGTATAGCAGAAGAAACTCTTTGGGAAATATTTAAGAAAGCAACTTTCATCAAAATGCCCCAGAACCAAATAGCAAATCTAAAGAGTATGCATTCACAAAATATGCTCCATTTCAAGATGTGAAAGAAGTTTTAAACTTGTGCAATAAAAGGGAAATTGAGGGCAGAATAAACATGTTTAAGTATCAAACACACAGACATTCACCTATTACAAGATCCAGTCATCCAACAAACTGTGAAATGTGTACCACTCAAGATAGCTTAAAATGATAACATATTAGAGGCCTCTGTTCAGTTGAAAATCATGAAAGATTAAAGATATGTTTGATGATGTGCCATGGAAGATAGTGAAAGCGCTGGAAAGAAAGTTACCTGGGACTGGGCAAAGCCTAAGGTTCAAGGTGGCTCTAGTGGTTCATGGGGGAGGCAGACTAGTGTTAGATTGCTTTTCAGATGTTGGACAGTTTTGGGTATCAAGAACATTCAAAGGAATTAAAAACAGGTTCAGGAGGAGCCATCAAGAAAAGGAGAAAAAAATCTGAATACTTTCTTCTGATTGTATGTTTCTTCTCTTAAGCAAGGGAGTTTGGAGATTTTATTATGTTATTTACTTGGTGATAAGTTTCTCTAAGGAGATTTCAAGCCAGTATACAGTAATGTGACCTACATATCACTTCGAGAGAAATATCATGTTCATATATATATATATATA
>NC_045030.1:120165884-120190453 GCF_008632895.1 Mastomys coucha
ATATATATATATATATACCTCTTAAAAAGACAAATGAAAAAGCTTACAGTTATATCTAAGGTTTTAAGATATGTTGTTTCACTATATGTGCTAATCCCTTATTATCCTACATTTAATTTACTTTTTTTCAATAATGTATACAAGAGAAAATTTTACAATTATTTTGGATTTGTGACTTTAGGACAAATTACAAGTCCTAAACTCTGCTGCCAATAATCTAAAACCTGAACATAATGAGTAAACTCATTGCTGAATTTCCAAGCTATCTTAGTAAATATTCCATAAGTACAGCAGAGCTCAGAGACACTTGATGATCACTTATTACTTTAATCAACATTGTTGTGCCTATTTTTTCAGGAATAAGTCTAGATATATCACATATGCATCATCTCATGAGCTGCTCCTTGACTTTAAGAATTATGATCCCATCAGAAACAATTAAAAGGTAAAATGTCATAAATTGAAAACCCATTTACATGCTTGTTATTTAACACCAAGTTGTGCCACAAAAAGCACAATAGCAGTCTATTCATTTAGGTTTCTGACCTAGTTTTCTGAGGCCTATGGAACAATATGGCTGTTCAATATCTCTACAGGGTATTATATTTCAAAGACTAAAAGAGAGTTTTTGTTGAATATTGATTTCCTTCACCATACCCTCTAAAATAATTTAAGGAATTATTGTGAATTGAAGACATTGAACTGAGTATCTGAAAGAAAAAAATCTACTTTGCTGTACGACAATACTAATAAATTCAAAGTCACTAAAAACTTTAGGTGCACAGAATCACAATAAATTTTCCAAGTTACTGAACTTTTATGTAAAATCTGAAAACACTCCTCCTCACAATATTACAGATCTATATTCTTTCATCTCAGCTCCACTATTTTGCTTTACTCAGTCTTCCTTTTACATTTTCAGTGTTGGTCATATCATGACACTTTCTGTTCTGAATGTTGCTAAAGATCACAGCTCAGAAATTCAGTACTATGGCTCTCAAGTCACCACATTTTTTGTAATTCATCCCTACACATCTTTGGTTAAATTGTATAATTTCAAAAGAAATATAACACCAAAATTCAAGAGGTTAAAAAAATCATTTAAGTTTTAGTACAGATATCTGATTTTTAGATGAATTAAAGTATACTAAAAGTTGATGCTTTGCTACTACGATTTTAAGCCTATTATATAGAAAAGGCAGTGTTTTAGTTTGCTCTGAAATAAACACAATTATCAGTAGCAATATGGTAGGAAAGGTTTGCTTTATTTTATAGCTTATAGTTCATCTCTGGTGGTAGAAACTAAATTGGAGACGGTGAAGGAACTCAATAGCTTGCTCTTTTGGCTCTCTTGACCTTATTCCTTATATAATTCAGGACCTCTTTTAAGGTTGACACTGCTTCCACTGTGGTGTGCCCTTCAGTATCAATAACGTATCAAGAAAATTCCCTACAGATTTATCCGCAGGCCAATATGATGAATACATTTTCTCAAATAATTTTCCATGTCAATAATCCCAATGAAATTTTTCACACTTTAATTTAGATTATTAATTTAAAAATAACAGAATTCTCAAAAAATATAAATTTTTTCATTTTTTCATATTTATCTTTACTGATTTTTGAATATTTAATTTGTTGGTGTGTTTGAGCCAGTGTTCCTGTATGTATGTGTGTTCACATGTATGTACTGGTGCCTATGTAGACCTTCGGAAGGGGATATCAGATTCTCTGGAGCTGTAGTTACAGGTGATTTTGATTGCTGTCTGATGTTATTACTAATTGGTGAACTCTGGTCTTCTATCAAAGTAGTATGTACTCCTAACTACAGAAAAAAAAACCTGTTCAGAGAGTTGACTGCATTTTCCCTTTTTTATTTACATATTTATTTATTTATTTATTTATTTACTTAAGTGTGTGTGTTCACACTTACGCCACATATATCCAGTACCCAAGATGTGAAGAGGCATCTTACCTCTGAAACTGTGGTTAAGGTTGCTTGTAAGCCACAATGTAGGACTTAGGAATCAAATTCTATTTCTTGCAAAAGATGTAGTTCTCTTCACTACTGAGCAATCTCTCCAGCCCATTTATAGATTTCTATATACACTAAAGAATTAAAATTTTAAAGCATTGATTTCATGTCAACTAAATTTTTAGAATATTAAATTTGACTTGAAAAGTAAACATCACTCTTGTCTTGAACATTAGGCAAATATTATTAGTTATTTCAGTAATATTAAACATTACACTAAATACTAGTAGACCCTGGATGGGTAAATGTGGCCAATAATTATATTGTTTGGCCTGGCAGTCTATTCCCAATTGAATTGACAATCAAACTTTGAAAAAATGGATAACTTCATGCAAAAATTCAGTTTAGTTTTTTCATTTTGTTTTGTTTTTGTTTTTGTTTTTTGAGGCAGGGATTCTTTGTATAGTCCTGGCTCTCCTGGAACTCACTCTGTAGACCAGGCTGGCCTTGAACTCATAAATCTGCCTGCCTCTGCCCCCAAGTGCTGAGATGAAAGGCATGCACCACCACTGCCCAGCAAGCTATACCATTCTTAATATTGAACAAACAAGGTTCTTTCTGCATTGAACATCAGTAAATAAGGAGGCTTAAAACTAGTTAATGTTTTGAGAAGAAAAAAAAGATTGAGTGTTTAGCCTTGGTAAAACTATTATAACCACCAAGACTCAGGGAACACTGTGTAAATTGGGATGGAAAGAATGCAATAGCTGGATGATATATTGTGAAAGGTTGCCTTATGCAAAAGATAGGACTGTCAAAATTATAGCTGCCTGCACAAGACCCTGGGACACATGGAGTAGACGATCTCCATAGTCCTTTTCATAATAAAGAGCTCTTGGCAGTGGATAATTTTTGAGAGACAGAAAAAAATATTCTTTATTGAGTAAATGACAACTAATTGGTATGCCGTTCTCCTGGGGATTGTCTCAATATCATGCATGAATCTCAGGAACACTAACTGGACCTAATGAATTACCAAAAACTGATTTAGGCAAGTATAGATATAATGATAGACAAACAAAAAAAGAACGGTACAGCTCAGCAAATTTCTCTATTTAAAATTGTATTACTTACAAATTAGATTGAAAGAAGGAAATAATACTATGGCAGACTTAGTCAAATTAAAAATAATCCCCCCAAATATTTCTCCCCACAAGAATTTTATTGTTTTTATCATAAGTGAAGTGTGCTCTTTCCCCAGCCTTGAGTTGCCTAAGCAAGTCTCCTGGACACTAGAGCCAGCCTCCCTACATTCACAAATCTTCCTGCCTGGGACCTTAGCAACTGAGCTGCTGAAGAGCTTGTTTTACAACTGAATCTGGCTCAGACAAAGCAACAGAATCCAGCCAGAACAAAGGACAGGCTTTTTGATTTTCCCCCTATAAATTCAGTCAAAAAATTAAGCCTGGCAGTGGTGGCCAATGCCTTTAATCCCAGCACTTGGGAGGCAGAGGCAGGCAGATTTCTGAGTTCAATGCCAGCCTGGCCTACAGCATGAGTTCCAGGACAGCCAGTGCTGTCAACACACACACACACACACACACACACACACACACACACATACACAACCTGTCTCAAAAACAAAACAAAATAATAATAATAATAATAATAATAATAATAAAACAAAATTTAAACATTGAGCCTGATTAGAGAACTTTGTCTTGGCTTGCTATTTCTCTCATCCACTCATTCTATTCCATCCCCAGCTCTTCTTCCAAGTATACCTCGTTCTCCATGGCTGCTGGACAACTACAATGAAAGTATTGATACAATCTCTCTAATTATTGGGTTTTTACTTTTGTAGAATGTAAAAATTAGTAGGAGCTTTGAAGCTTTTTAGTCTTTTCATACAATCTTTTAACTTCAGTTAAGTATCCATACTGTAGTATGTCAGCCAGTAGTTGAGACCATCTTTCTGAGGACTACTGAGAAGGAAGTTACGTTTTGATTTGGTAAAATAAATATGATATATAAACATAAAATAAATACTCCTTTAATTATATTTCAATGAAAATCTATGCAGGACAATTCTTGATTAAAATATTTATTCTATGCACTCTTACATATCAAAATAAACATCAACTCTTTATGTAAATAAAGAGCCACTTTACAAAAGTTAAATGACATGCACCATATTCTCATATTATTAGAAAACTTTCTGCTTAAGAATTAATTTTAGATTTATGTTCTCTTTAGAGAAAGATATATATATATATATATATTTGTATATGCACACATGCACATATTTGTATGTTTATATGTTTCACTCATCAAACCTGAAGTGTTTCCTGTTCCCTATATCTTATTCCCCATCTATACTGCCCTTCTGTTCCAGTGCCCCCTCTCGTATCCATTCATAACTATATACACTATTTCCCTTTACTACATTACCTAGAATCGTACCTATATACACATAAGCATACAGAGAATTTTGAAACAGCAGAGTATTTTATGTTTTACAAAACAAAAACAAACAAAGCAAAAACAGACCATAGTAAGGTATAATGATATAGGTACTATTTTTAGAAATATGGTCAGTTTTTGTTTTTGTTTTGTAGAATATTTGGGCATTGCAGAAAAGAAGAAAGTGAAATGTAAGATCTTATAAAGTAATGCTGAGGCAGAGTGTGCTACTTAGAACAAATAGTAAACGTAAAAATTTTTAGGGAGAAAGTTGCTGGTGAAAGATCAAGGATATTGTTAAAGTAAAGAGATCTCATTTGGGAAGAGTATTTATGAATAGTTGCACAGTGAAGTACTGCTCATGTTTTTTATTTTTAATTCCTGTCTCTCCCAGATACAATTTACACAATATTCAGATAATGTTCATGTATTATATTAGTGAAAGAAAACCAAAGCAATATCACATTCAAATGAAAAGAGGCATTAAATCACAGAATGTGAACTCAGATGAAATAATCTTTCTAATGCATCACCACAGAGAAGTTAGTATTTTTTAATGAGAGCTGAAGAACACTTCATTTTCACTAAGGACAAAATAAATGTTTGACGTCATCAACATCTGAGTATTTTTGTTCAGTGCACAGATTCTTTGGTTGTACTCTGGCAGCATGAATAATTCTATTTGATGTCACCCTCACTTTTGTACTGTATTCTGCTTCTTTATTTCTCTTTTGTCATTCATTCACTCCTCTACTTCTTCATTTCTGGTTATTATCAAAGGGCAAAATCCAATGACAGGGTTGCTAATGGTAGCAGCACTGAAAGCATTCTTTTAAAAAAAATGTTCCTTTTATCCCCCCAATCATTAAATCTAGTCTGAATTAAAATGTAAAGAAGGAGTGGGGGTGGGGTGTAAAGGAGAGTAAAAGCAAGGAAGAAGAAAAAGGATAGGAAAGGAAAAAGAGACAAATTAAGCATTTTACTAGAAGGTCTGATATATAAATAAACTGTTAAAGTTCAGAAGTAATACACTAGAAAATATTCTTAAATGAATTATTTTAATATAAACATATTAATTTACAAAGATATGCCCAGTCTAAGATGATAGATTATCTTCCACATCTTTCTCTTAACACTTTTATATCAGGCTTTTGAAAGTTCTACTTGATAAATTTATTACCTCCAGCACAGGTCAATCATTAAGATGAGTGTCAACTAACTAATTATTTGCATTTCAGAGCCCTGTCATGGACCCTTTACTGACAGAAAGGGTACTATAGCTATACTTCTGTAATCTGAGCCTGTTTTCAGAGATATAAGTCATTAAATAGCTCATTTTCTCCATTTTCTATCCTTGACACCTATTTAAAATGTTTAAGATGTGTCCTCTTTTATATAAAACTATGTAAAATTTAACATATATGTATTAGTTTTTACTTTGGCCTAGGGTGCTAAGGAGTCTGTTCATAACCAACTTATTTTTTCTGCCTATATGGAACAATACAATTAGAAATAAATCACAACTGATGACAGAGGTTGTATCTGGGAAGGTTCTAACTTGTCTAAAACATTTCTTATTCCATCTGTCTTTTACCACGGCTAGTCTCAGAGATAGTGTTCAAGAATGATATATGAAAAGGAAATTTTGAAAGATATGGCGTGAGTAATGCACAAGAGTGTTCCTCTTGCAGGACATTAATTGAGTTCTATAGCAAAAACTCATGCCACATTGCTAGTACAAGTGGAGCCTGAGACATCAGAATGTAGGATGTCTCCTAGAGAATAGCTGAAATAGCATGATGAAAACATCTATTGAATACTCTGATTCCCAACATAAAGTTATTTCTGTAACACAAATTACAGTTGTTTCTCAAAACTAATATTCTTTACCTACTCCTAAGGAGCATGTGTCAAAGATGTAGCAGCAAATATATTCTCATGCTAATACTAATACGTTCACATTAGGTAGGATAAAAGCCCTATTTCTGAGTCATGTGGAATAAGAGGAAGAATGTTCTCAGTGTGCGCTTATACATTATCATTCACACCCAAACCCATGATACTTTTCTCCCTTATAGAATACACATGCATAGTCCAAATAAACTGCATGCTATTACCCCTAATCCCAGGAATAGCAACTTTGCTAAAAATTGTCTTGATTTCCTTATTTTTTCAATGAAAATTATTTTATGTGACAAATATATTTGGCATTGTGTTCTGACTCACTTCCTACAACTAAATCTGATGACAGTATTTTGAATGAAGAGAAAATATGGCATCTGCAAAACGGTTTCTATTTTAATTATGTAATTTTCATCCTGGAATCTGTGACCCATATGCGTTGAGTAGACTCTGTTAACTGTGGTGTAGAGTGATGGTTTTGAAACTTTGCCCAGTACTAGAGAATGACCTAGACTTCAGGTGAGTTTGTGATACCAGGAAAAGGGCTTTGATGTCTCTTGAGCACTTACATAGTGTACCTGCCAAATCATTTACCTAATACTACTCATTGCAAATAATTCAGGCAAGAGAGACAGTTCAAGTCAAGGCCTGCTTGTTTACAGTGAATTTCTCAAAAGCCCAGGCTACAGAATGAGAATTTTAACTTAAGAAATTAATAATAGTAAATTCAGTTGTATAGGGAAAGATTCTGCCTAGTTTTCAAGAGCAGATATGAAAGATTTTATCTATTGTGAATCTAAACTCCAAATGCTCAAAAGCAAATATCATTTAGATAACTCAGGTAAACCTTGAAAAGAGAGAGGGTGAGAGGGATAAAGGGAGGGAGGGAGAGGAAAAGGTGGAGGGAGAGAGAGAGGGATCTTAAAACATTTTATTTTAGTATGGAGTTTTGAATCTACCACAATGAAAAGACTATGGAAGAGCAATACTGTGTTCTCTAGAATGTCTTGGGATAACAGGCTTAAAGTCTTACAGAGAAAGGCCAGATTTTGTTAAACACAAAATTAAAGACACCAAATAATTGTGGTTTTAGGGATCTTCAATTAGCTTCAAAAGCATGGCAATGTGATCCAAGAATTTTAATCCAATCAGACATTGACTGACTACTCCCATGAAGTTTATACTAAATTTTCACTACTGGAGTTCTTAGAGTTCAGAGCTTGTTAAGGCTAAAAATTACTATTGTCCTCAGATAGCATTAATGACAACTTTCAATTCTATTAATACTATTCAATATAGATCAATACTACCTTGATTTTTCCCACAGACTATGGCTCAAACATGTAGTGTTTTCAGTGACCTTATGTCTGTCTCCATCTTGCCTAAAGACAAAGACAACAAGAATGTTTAAATTTTAAATGAAAATTTAACTAGCAATAAAATTTGAGTGACATATGAAACCATAAAAAGTAATAGAAACCAAATAATGGAATACCTATCCAACAAAGATAAGATGAATTCTAGAGAATTCTAAGGACATTCTTTTAAAAATTGTACTCTAACAAATTGTAAAATAGAAAGGAAATGAATAATTTTCTCACTTGCCAAACTTAAAACCAGAACAGACAAAAAATTTAAACAGAACTGTAACCCCAAAAGATAAGATAGAAGCTGTGGTTAAGTCTCCCAACCAAAAAAAAAAGTGGTGGGGGGGGAGAAGGGCTAAATGATTTTAGTGGGAAATTCTACCAGAATAGTTAGGAATTTGGGGAAGGGGTTTGATCAGGAAAAATGATTCTGACCTAATACAGATTCAGTGACAATTTCTAAATTTTATACCCTCTCTAATGATGATTAAACTAAGGAGTGTGGCCTACCTTGATTAAATACTTTACTAAGTATGTGTCCTGGAAGGGTGTGTCATATACTGTTTCTTTCTGGTTTGCTGTTTCCTGGTTCTGATGTAAAAATCAACATCCTTCTACCATGAAGAACTGCCTCACCACAAGCACAAAAAGTGAAGGAATCTATGACTGCAGACTAAAACAACTGAAGATGTGAACCCAAATCAATCTTTCTTCTCTTAAATTGTTCACTCTGAGAACTTTTGACAGGGTTACAATAGTTTGAACAAAACTTAGGTTTCTTGATTTGTCCACAGAACTCATCTACTTTGGTTGTGTCAGTATGACAGGCCTAAAAGCCTGACAATGGACCTGAGGCATACACTTCAAAAGGAGTCAGTCTCCCGAGGTAGCCCAGTCGCTGACATCTCCTAACTCAGATGTGTTCCAGATTGGTCTCTGCTAAAATCTGTGGAGAGATCTGCGTGCTTTCTTTATTCAGGCATAAAGGTGCCCTAAGAAATATTTAGTTATTAGCCAAAACTGAGATTAAACATTATTTCCTGGCCTTCACAGTGTTTCAATAATCCTAATTGATTTCCTAGATGTAATTAGCTTGCAATCTTTACAAAGAAGCTATCTTACCAGACAGGGTGTTTCAAGAGTTAGAGCTAGCCATCAGGCACTTATTATCAGAGCAGTCTCACATGAGGCAGACTTGTTTTACATGACAGAGTGAAGTTGTAGGGTTTCCATCACTAATTATCTATGTTACAACCAAGGAATGCTAGCATAGGACCTTCAGCTACTTGCCTCAGACAGACCCAGAGAATTTGTCTTGGGGCTACAAAAGTAGCCCATGAAGAAGGACACCACTGCTCTTCTGCTTTGCACCTGGCTGCTTGTTCTCACTGGCCTTGATGTAGCCATCTCCTGCCTAAATGACTTCTGTCATTTGCCCTGTTCTCTGAATACTATATAAGCCTGATTTTCACTTTGTACATAATTGCATTCAGATATCATCCTCCCTTGTGTTGTGTCTGTTTGTCATTTCTTTGCTAATGCCTTGTCTACTTGACTAGGACCTTGTTTTTCCCCTGGATTGAGGGAGGCCCAGACTGGCTGGCCTGTGGCATTGATTCTACTGGGAAGTAAGCCAGTCTTCTTAGTTTTCCCAAAAGTCCTCCATACCTCTCAATGTTACAAAGTATCAAGGTATGGTGTCAAAACACAGAATATATGAAAAGAAATCTATTATGTAAGAATTCCATTTTCTTTCTCTTCTCTATCTTCTAACTCCACCTCTTCTCATTTCCTTTAAACTCTTTTATTTCCTTCTATTCTTTTTTATTGACTTCATTGTGAAATTCCAACTTCCCTGCAAATTATGCTTGACAAATAATAATACACAGTTGTCCCAATTCACATCTAAGATGTCATAAAATTAACATCAGAATGTAGACTGCCAACTATACTGACTTAGCTGAAAATGGTTTATTGGGATTAATATCTTGAAATTCTAGGTGAAACTGGAACAAGCAAAAATATCTTCTAGCCTATTTAACAAAGTGACTTTTCTGCAACAAGTTCTCAAAAATGTAACTAAAATCAAAAGAAATTGGTTTGCTTTTGCATTTCACATATCCACTGTGGGATTCAGAAATTAATATTTATATGAAATAAAAGCTAATATTGTAATCACTAGTGTTCTTGTTCTTAATTCACTTCCTCAACAATATAACTAGAACTTTATTTTCTTGAGTAAATTTGCCATCTTAACACAGCAGGCCATTATTTTAGGAAGAAATTATTTTAGCTATATTCCTACATTATTTGTATCTCGAATCTGTCAATTTTGGGTTTTAAAGAATAACTCATATTGTAAACTAAAATATATCTTTCCTTTTCAAGAACCCTTTTGTGTCAATTAAAGGTATACATTTATACAGTTAACTTTTAGCTAATTAAGCATAGAGTATTTTTATTAGCTTTGTTTTGCAAAAAGTGGTCAATTAAACTTTTGGTGAGGTTTTATAGCATGATTGGAGGCTAGGACTTGCCAAAGGCAATTCATCTGAAACTTTTCTGTACATAAGCGACCACCAAAATTCTATGAGAGAAATCCTACATCAGAAAAAACACTTCAGTATAGTGGCTGGATATAAAACTAACTCAAACAAGTCAGTAGGTTTACTTTATACAAATGGTAAATAGGCTGAGAAAGAAATTAGATAAACAACAGCAGTCACAATATCCATAAATCATATAACTTGGTGTAACTCTGACCAAGCAAGTGAAATATCTGTATGTCAGGACCTTCAAATCTTGAAAAGAAATCAAAGAAGAGCTCAGAAGATGGAAATATGTCCTATGCACATTCAACTGTAGGATTTACAGCAAAAATGTCCATTTTACCAAAAGCAATCTACAGATTTACTGCAATCTCCATGAAAATTCCAACACAATTCTTCACTGACAAAGAAAGAACAAATCTCAACTTAATATGTTAAAACAAACAAACAAGCAAAAACCAGGATAACCAAAACATTCTGGTCAATAAAAGAACTTCAGGGAGAATCACCATCCATACCTCAAGGTGTACTACAGAGCAATAGTATAAAGACCACATATTATTTGTACAAAGAAAGACAGGGCAATCACTGCAATATAACGGAACACCCAGAAATAAAACCACATATTTATGGATACTTGATCATTGACAAAGAAACCAAAACTATGCAATGGAACAATGGCAGCCTATTCAACACATGGCACTGGTCTAATAGTGGTCAGCAAGTAGAATTACGCAAAATGATTCATATTTATCACCCTGAAAAAGTTCAAGTCCAAGTGGATCAAGGACCTCAACATAAAACCAGATACACTGAAACTAATAGAAGAGAAAGTGAGAAATAACCTCAAACACTTTGGCATAGGAGAAAATCTCTTGAACAGAACACAATGACTCAGGCTCTAAAATCAATAATTGATGAATGGGATCTCATGAAAATGAAATGCTTCTTTAAGGCAAATGGCATTGTAGGAAATTTATCAATATCCTTATCCTCTGTACACTTGAAACTAGTACCATCTCCTATGAAAGGCATGTGAATTTGTCCTTAGACTTTAAAGAGCATCCTCAAAAAGGAGATTGGTCAATATTTTAGTGTTACGTATATATGTACCCTCATATACATATATATGTATATAAATACATAACTATATATACTCATATACATATATATGTATGTATATATAACTATATAACTCATATACATACATATATATATTTATGTATATATATAAGTACATAACTCATATACATACATATATATTAGTGTTTTGAGAGTTATTCTAGCTATTAATTGCATTTAGTTTATGTGCTTACATGTACATGCATGCACAAGTATGTGTTTATATTTTCTTTTTATCTAATATTTTTGGGTCATGTCTCAATACATAATCCCAAATGTCCCAGATTAGCAATCCTGCTTCAGCTTTCCAATGTTTGCATTACAGACATGCTCCACTACTGCTATATTTACCTTTTAAATTATTAATTAGTATAGCTTTACCAAATGAACCTATATTCTGAGAAGAAAAGAAGTATCATAAAATATGAGAAAAGCCAAATAATAGTATAATTTAAATGTGCAGAACTGCCTCTTTTACATAGTAGTGTTAATTTTAATGAATTTTTCCTTACAAATTAATATTTACTTATAGTTGTAGATTAAAAATGTTGATCTACAGTTTAATTCCTAATGTTTTAAAAAAATCAAATTAAGGTACCCATTACATCTTTTACAAGAAAGTCAAATATACTTACATCTTTACTTTGGTATTATTAATATATTCCCTTCAATTCTCTCACTGTACTTGGCAGAGCACCAAATTAGTTACAATCTGTATCATGGGCTCTATTCTCTTTTATCTGTTCTTAGAGCACCTTGTTTGATGATTTTCTATGGGAGATTGAATTTTCTTCATCCTAGAAGACCATTACAGATTTTATATCTGCCTTGATATTCCTAGCGAGTCATTGCATATACAATTTGAAATGCATGACCAGAAATTTAATGAGTAAAAGAGAGAAATGTTGAGCTTAATTCTAAATGTTGATGTCTGGCAGGCTTTCGGGAAACTTTTCAGATTTTTATGGTTCACTGTGTTCTAGGGAAACATGAATTTATGACTTAATCTCTTTTGCATTTTAGATGTGTCTCCAATAAACTTGGCAGAAAATCAATTGCTGCTCATTGACAATGAATATAATGCAAAGTTTGGTAGACATTAAAGAATAATAAATACATAAAATAAAATCACTATTTAAGTACTGTATCACTAAGTCCAATATAAATATGCTCTGAGACAAAATTCCTTTTTGGCATAGGTAACCCTAAAGACTATGATCCAAAAATAACTGCATGTGAATGCTCTTTTTTGTTTGTTTGTTTGTTCTTTTTCGAGACAGGGTTTCTCTGTGTAGCCCTGGCTGTCCTAGAACTCACTCTGTAAACCAGGCTGGCCTTGAACTCAGAAGTCTGCCTGCTTCTGCCTACCAAGTGCTAAGATTAAAGGCGTGCACCACCGCCTGGCTTATGCATGTTCTTTTTACAGATGAATAATTGATTTGGTAGTATTAGTAAGAAGTCAACAAATAATTCCCTAAGAGAGGTAGGCTATAAAATACAAATATTTTAATTACAAAATAAATTTTCAAAAAATTGATTGTAAGAGTCTATAAAGTTAAAATTATTCAGTTATTAGGTAGCAATATATTGACCTTTTATTAATGTACTATTTTATAAGGAGGATGTTCATGTAATATTCCTTGCAAACTTTGTGTACTATTTTAGGTAAACATTTAATATCAAATTTTAAATATGAATCATAAGTTATAATTGCTATAGAAGAGATTTAGAGACTTACAGATAGTTACCCATTGAAAGGAGAAAACTCATTTTTATTCATTCTTTTGAAATATTGCTGGGCAGTGGCAGCGTATGCCTTTAATCCCAGCACTTGGGAGGCAGAGACAGGCAGATTTCTGAGTTCGAGGCCAGCATGGTCTACAGAGTGAGTTCCAGGACAGCTAGGACTACACAGAGAAACCCTGTCTTGAAAAGCCAAAAAAAAAAGAAAGAAAGAAAGAAAGAAATATTAAGCGGGATTCTAAATTATAGATAATTGATTCACTTATACAAAAGAATGTACCTTGAAGAGTGTACCTAACATCTACTGTCAGTAGTCATAAAAAAGAATTCTTGCCAGATGCCACATCCTTCTTTTTACAGTCAGGGAGAGAATTTTTCTAGTTTACTTTTTATCCAGACATAATCTTAAGCACTGAACTATTCCACACAGTACTGTAGACAATGTGTAATTTTTTATGTTTTTTATACTTTATGTTAATCCCAACAGAGCTTAACCATGAGACAGCTATTTACAGTATGTTACCATGTCACATATTAAGCTGTTCCTTTTTATTTTATGGTATACTATCTGGTAGAAAAATTGCAAAGCATATGTGAAGGAAACATCTGAAAGTGTATTTTGTATAATAGTATACTTTTTACCATTGTTGTTCACTTCAAAATAATTCCTAAAATTATTTGAAAAGAAATATTTCTATATTTAGTATAATCTGACTAATCATTTTTCTTTTTATTTATTTACAACTTCAAATGCTATCCCCTTTCCTGGTTTCCCATCTGCAAACACCTTATCCAATCCACCCTTACCCTGCTTCTTTGATTGTGCTCCCCCAACCACCTACCCACTCCTGCCCTAACACTCCTCTATACTGGGGCCTTCATAGGACCAAGGACATCTCCTACCATTGACGATAAATAGAACCTTCAGCTCCTTCATTCACTTTCCTAACTCCTCTTTAGGTGTCCCTGTGCTGACTCCAATAGTTGGCTGAGAGAATCCACATCTGAATTGGTCAGGATCTCACAGAGCCTCTCAGGACACATCTGTATCCAGCTCCTGTCATCAAGCAATTCTTGACATCTGCAATAGATTCTGGATTTGGTGTCTGCATGTGGGATGGATCTCCAGGTAGAGCAGTCTCTCAATGGCCTTTCCTTTGGTCTCTGTTCCACTCTTTGTCCTGTATTTCTGTTAGACAGGAGCAATTCTGGGTTAAAATTTTGGAGATGGTTGCGTGAAACCCATCCTTCAACCAGGGAGCCATGCCTAACCTCTGGATATGGTCGTGAGAGTGTCTCCCTCCCCTTTGTGGGATATTTCAGCTAATGTCATTCCCATGAAGTCCTTGGAGTCTTTTGATTTCCTGGCATCTGGGACTTTCTGGTTGCTATGCCCAGTTGCCCACTCTCCATTGAGACACACCTCTTTTCAATTTCCTGAAAACTTTCCTAACTTAAAAAAAGAGATGCCCATAAACATATAAGAAGACTACAGAATTCCAAATAGATTGGACAGGAAAAGAAATTCCTCCTGGCACATAATAATTAAAACACTAAATGCACAAAATAAAGAAAGAGTATTAAACACAGGAAAGGAAAAAGGTAAAGTAACATGTAAAGGCAGACCTATCAGAATTACAACAGACTTCTAACCAGAGTATATGAAGCTAGATGATCCTGTGCAGATGTCATATAGATCCTAATAGAATACAATTGCCAGCCTAGGTTACAATACCCAGCAAAACTCTCAATTACTATAAATGGAGAAACCAAGATATCCCACGACAAAACCAAATTTACATAATATTTTTCCACAAATCCAGCTCTACAAAGAAAAATAGATAAAAAACTCAAACACAAGGAGGGAAACTATACCCTACAAAAAGCAAGAAATTAATCATCTTTCAAAACGCCCAAAAGAAGATAAGCACAAAAGCATAATTCCACCTCTAACAACAAAAATAACAGGAAGCAACAATCACTATTCCTTAATGTCTCCTAACATCAATGGACTTGGTTCCCCCAATAAAAAGATATAAACTAACAGACTGGGTATGTAAGCAGAAACTAGCATTTTGCTGCATATAGGAAATGCACCTCAGTGATAGACAGACAAGAAACAAGCTGAAGTAGCCATTCTAATATCAAATAAAATCGACTTATAACCAAAAGTTATCAAAAAAGATAAGGATGGACACTTCCTATTCATCAAAGAGAAAATCTAACAAGATGAACTCTCAATTCTGAACCTCTATGCTCCAAATGCAAGGGCACCCATATTCATAAAAGAAACTTTACTAAAGCTCAAAGCATATATTGCACCACACACAATAATAGTGGGAAACTTCAACACCCCACTCTCATCAATGGATAGACCATAGAAACAGGAACTCAACAAAAACATGGTGAAGCTAACAAAGGTTATGAACCAAATGTATTTTACAGATATTTATAAGACATTTCATCCTAAAACAAAAGATATAACTTTTTCTCAGCACCTCATGGTACCTTCTCCAAAATTGACCATATAATTTATTACAAAACAGGCCTCAACAGATACAAGAAGATTGAAATAATCTCATACATCCTAGCAAATCACCATGGACTAAGGCTGGTCTTCAATAACAAAAAATAAAAGACAAAAAACAAACAAACAAAAAAACAACAGAAAACCCGCATTTTTTCTATATATGAAAAAGAGTTTGGGTTATTCCACAGACATAAAAATAACCTCTATGTTTTATATTATCAGTTATAATTTCTCACTTTTGCTCCATACCTGTAGCTTGTATGAAATTCAGTGTTTGTTTACTATATGAGAGATAGAGGTCAAAATTCATTTTATGCATAAAAATATTCAATTGATTTCAATCTATTTATTAATAAACTTTTCTTTGCACTATAGTGTCACCTTAATAAAAAATAATGTGTCCATATAAGATCTATGATACTTTGTTTTTAATTTTCTGTTCTGTTGGTCTATTGGATTATCTGTGTATAACACATAATTTTATTGTTATTTTACCACATGAAGTCTCAAAATTAGTCCTTGTTTACAAGTAGGAAAATACCAATCATTTTATACTACAAAGTCATATTGCAAAAGGGCATGTATACAAAAAGCAGGATTACCTTAGCCATTTTTTCAAAAATCTACATTTGAGGGATACCATGGGAAGACTAGAAATCCTCTGTGACTATGTTTTTTTTTTCATTAAAAAGAAAAAACAAAAAATGAAAACCATGAATATCTTCCTTGTGTGGTTTAGAGTTAAAGAACAAGAAGCTGAAAATGTGTCAGTTTCAGTTTAGGCCTATAGACCTCTGCACAGTCTCCAGAAATATCCAAACTTTGAAATTATTACAAGGCATTTTTTTTTATGTAAGAACATGATGTGATATATTGTTGGTTTTACTGAGACATGAGTCATAAAAACTACAATTTGGATATTCCAAATAGATTTAAAATTTCAGTGGCTTTTTGGATGATTACAGGCATATGACCCAATTGCCCCTGCTTTCTTTGCTGACAGCTAGACAAATGTAAGAGAATCTACTTTGGTAATCTGCAACTGAATGAGAACGCATTCATCAATCTAGACAGAACACACTGTAATGTGAGTTTATACAAGATCTGTGGTCCAACAAAATTATGAGCTAAATAAAAAGTTCTTGTTTTAAAACAAAGTATAAATTTTGAGGTACTTGATTTTAACTGTATTCAGTTACCATAAGCTTGTCACCTGCACTAAATGTTTATTTGCTATTATCTAAATATTCATTCATCCAATGTGACATTCCTTTCACTAGCATAAAACACACGCACAAACAAAATGCTTATTTCCTGCCCACTTTTAAATATGTACATTTACATGCTTGACAAATATATGCTTTATGCCTTTGAGACTAATGCAGTATGGCAAATGGACAGACAATATGTGTAGTGGCTTAAATATGCTTGGCTCATTATAAGCAGCACTATGAGGAGGTATGGCTGTGTTGGAGGAGGTATAACCTTGTTTCAAGAAGTGTGTTGTTGTATGTGTGGGCCTTGAAGGTCCTATGCTCAGGCTCTGCCCAATGCAGAAAATACCATCCTCATGGCTAACCGTGGATGAGTCTCCTCCTAGCTGCCTTCAGATGAAGATATAGAACACTTGTCTCTTCTAGTACCATGCCTGCCATAAGATGATAATGAATTGAACCGCTGCAAGTATAAACCAGGCCCAATTAAATTTTGCCTTTTTATGATTTGCCTTGGTCATGGTGTCTCCTCACAGCTATAAAACTCTAATTAAGACAATATGAAAATAAGTACTGCTTTAAATAACAACTATTAACAAACAGAAAAAAATAATTTTATTTCATATATCAATGAAGAATATCTTTGGGAAGTTGACAGTTTAACAAAGGTTTTGATAAATTAAAGAAGCAAATTACATAAGATATACTACATAGGGAGAATATAAAATGCACAGTCATTAGTTATGTTATACTTTAGATTTTTCTAAGTATAGTTAGATCAGAGCAAAACTGTGGAGAACAATGTTAGATAAGTAATAGAGACCAGATTGTCTATCAGTGTCTTTTGGCTTTTATGTGAAGAGCTATTACAGCTTTTTCACAATGTTTCTTTAAATTTTGTTCTGTTTCTTTGAAAGACTGAAGAAGGTTATGGAATGATATAACAGTGTCCTTTTGACTCCTCAACAGAGAAAAGCTGAAGCAAAATGAAAACAGGGATTAAAGTAAGGATATTAAATTAGGTTTCTATAAAATAAGGAAAGACCAAAGTTCTCTTAGCAGACATGAGGTAGGTTGAAAAGAGTGTGGATATGTTCCATTTGAATTCCATGCTAAGGAGGATTTGCTTGCTAATGGATACAATGTGAAAGAAAAAAGACGGAACAAAGATGACTTTGAGATTTAGCTTAAGAAACTAGAAGAATAACATTGCTGTTAACTGAAATATAGCAGGGTCAGGAGAATTTATCAGGGCCTTAATTTTAAATATGGTGAGTTTTATTGGGGCTTTCTATTAAATGTTCAGGTAGATACATAACATATAACTGCTGTAGTAGTCTTTTATTCAAAGGAAAGGACTGGACTGAAAATATTCAATCTGGAAGTTTTAAATATGTGGATTTTAAAAAAATATATTAGTTAGAGAGAAGTATTAATTGCTGAAGTCATGGCTACTTTAATATTTTTAAGATTTTGTAGGTAAGGAGGAAAAGAAAAGAACACATTAGAAGAAAAATAATTGTGATATTCTGAAAACCAATGATAATTCCAAGAAAACATGGTAGCTAGAGGAGAATGTACTACTAAGTGCCAAATGCTTCTGAGAAGTCAATTAATGTGAACACTGAATATTGATCACTGGATTTAACAAAAAGGGATTTCCTTGTTATCTTGACAAAATCAATTTAATGAACAGATGATGGAAAAGACTGTCTTAAGTGGAAAGAAGAGATGGCTTTTAGAATCAACACTGTTGAGATTTGCTGCATAATAGAAGAGAAATATAAACATAGAGGTTTCATGAAATGATGTCAAAACTGTGTTATTCTGTCTTTCTCTTTGCTTCTTTTTTTGAGAAAAAAAAATGACAGCATCTTTAAATATTACCAAAACAAAAAAAAAAAATCCTGGGGAGAAAAATTGGTGATGCAATAAATATGATGCTCATTTTCCCTTCTGTAATAAGAATGCGAGAGGAGAATTCTATTTTCCATTACAAATCCTCTTTCCTTCATTCAGGGTTGAATAGCCAAAGGAGTGAAATGGGAATGAACTGAGTATTACAGTATGCTAATAAGAGAGGCACATCTCTGCTTTGGACTAAATGGCCAATAACAACTTTCTTTGTGTTGCAACTGCCTTTCATATAATAGAAGAAAGAAAAAGGTGCCAGCTGAGTGAAGCAAAATGAATTAAGATTTTTGTGGCTTTGATTTCCTTGTACTTCACATATTCAGTTTCTAATATACAGTCTTCAAAACATATATGCTCACTCTGTGTTGTATTATGAATTGTGTATATACTCAGAGAGGCAATAGTGAAGGGTGGGTGATTCAGTGTCTATGCATCTGCATCACTTCATCCCCTTCCTACTTTTAGCTTGTTTTCAATGTAACTAATATGTAATTATAGCCAGCTAATACTTTGAGACAAATAGGACACATTGCAGCTACAGAATATTGCTATAATGATAACATCACCTTTTCCAAGCTGCCCTGTAAGTGTCAAGTGACAGGAGATGAAGCCATGAGCATTCAAAATCAGATCATTAGCCTACTAATTAAGAAGCCAGGGCATTTCTGATTCAGCTGATCATTCACTCTGCCCTCAGCCAGTTGTTTTGTCTCCCTTTGCATCTTTACACAGAAGATAATGATTTTGCTTATTCACATGTATTAGCAAGTAATACATATTCAAAATCTCTAAAAGGTTAGAGGAAAATGCCTTCAAATTCAGACTATAATAGAAGAAGCATTTCCCTTGAAATTAGAGCAGTGGGTTTTTGTTTTCACCATATACATGAGTGGATAACAGAATGATGTCAAGCAAGAAGAGATATACTATTCTCATTTCAGTTTTCTTTGTCAGTTGAATACTGTAGTATAATATGGCAGACTTTGGCCAATACATTTATCCCTTCTTCTGGTACTGTGAAGATAGCAGCCATGAAGAGCAGAACTAACAGGAACACATAAAAGATGTTTAGGATATCATGTTTCTGACAGAGAGAAGTTAGTAGTTGTTCAACTCTAAGCACTACTGCAAACAATAAAATCCATTTTTACTGTAAGTGATTCCTCCACAGTTCTAGTGAACACAGGTATGTCAGCTCAGAGTAGAAATGAATGCCTACAGGAGAAATATGTCATTTAATCAATTTACAAACCCTCTTTTTGCTTTATGGGGCCCTCTACCAATTTAAGATCACTATTCCTAGAGCCTATAAAAGAAAACAAACTTATGTGATATTTCCATCCTATCATTGTTTGTTCCTTCCTGTATCAAATAAATAATGTTTTTGATCAGCTACTATTATTGAAACACTGCAGTAGTAAGTTATTTTTAAGACAGGCATGATCTTGTCTTCCTGTAGCTTATAACGCTATAAATGGAAGACAGGGATTGGGTTTCTTATATATTTTGTAGAGTAGAGGAATGAAAATTAACAAGTTTATAGTCATTAATTTCCATGTGACTTAAAAAATGTTTACAATTGAGGAAGAGTCCTAACCCTGTTGACACCAACAAATCTTCCATATTATTCCATCAGCAGTAAGAAAAGCTGCTTGTAGTTGATTGCTGTTTCTTTATCCTGGATCATGTAAGAAAGAAATCATGTCCAAAAATATACAATTGCAGCCAACATATAATGACACAAAGTAATCAATCTGTGTCATTGTAAATCACTGAGATTCTTGGGTCACCTTTTACTTCAACAAAGTAGATAAAAACCTGTTTGATATTTATTAAAAATTGATTTTGATATAATATATTCTTATCACCCATGGACACAACATATTTCCCATTCCTCATCTCCTTTCATATTATCCCTCATGTCTCTATCCACCCTAATTAACACCCTTTGTTACTCTCATTTAAAAAATAAACAAATAGCTTCACAGTTTCCTTCTGTGCCCGGAGCTGATCTTGTGCCACAGGGCTTAGAGTTTATCCTCTGCCACAGATTCATACGCAAATTCTGCCTAGAGAGAGCTGGTCTCCCAGGAGTGCTGGCACACTTGTGAGCACAAGGGTAAGACCACCACTTGTGTTTTGAGGGACCTGCCTGGAGACCTCAGGGCACAGGAACCAAGGAATAGCCAGGGACAGGATCCTTTCAGTTTCCATCTGCACCTTGGAGATAATCCTGTGCCACAGCTCTCCATACCCAAATTAATCCCAGAGAGAACTTGTCTCCCTCAAATACTGCCACACAGGCTTGCAGGAGGGACAAGCCACAGTCAGAGAAGGCAAGACCAGCTAACACCACAGATATCCAGATGGTAAAAGGCAAGGGCAAAAACATAAGAAAGAGAAACCAATCTGATTGGTATGAGGTGGAATATCAGGGTTGTTTTGATTTGCATTTCCTTGATGGCTAAGGATGTTGAACATTTCTTTAGGTGCTTCTCAGCATTCAGTATTCCTTAGTTGTGAATTCTTTGTTTAGCTCTGTACTGCTATTTTTAATTGGGTTATTTGGTTCTCTGGAGTCTAACTTCTTGAATTCTTTGTATATATTGGATATTGGCCCTCTACTAGATGTAGGATTGGTAAAGATCTTTTCACAATCTGTTGGTTGCCTTTTTGTCCTATTGACAGTGTCTTTTGCCTTACAGAAGCTTTGCAATTTTATGAGGACCCATTTGTCAATTCTTGATCTTAGAGCACAAGCTATTGGTGTTGTGTTCAGGAAATTTTCCCCTGTGCCCATGAGCTCAAGACTCCTCCCCACTTTCTTTTCTATTAGTTTCAGTGTATCTGGTTTTATGTGGAGGTCCTTGATCCATTTGTACTTGAGCTTTATACAAGGATAATAGAATGGATCAATTTGCATTCTTCTACATGCTAAATACCAGTTGAACCAGCACCATTTGCAGATCCATCCTATATACAGTTGCAAACCCAGACACTATTGTGGATGCCAACAAGTACTTGTTGACAGGAGCTGGATATAGCTGTCTCCTGAGAGGCTCTGCCAGTACCTGACAAATACAGAAGAGGATGTTCACAGCCTCACATTGTACTGAGCACAGGGTGCCCAAAGGAGGAGATAGAGAAAGGACTCAAGGACTGAAGGGATTTGCAGCCCTTTAGGATGAATAACAATATGAACTAACTAGTACCCTCAAAACTCCTAGGGACTAAACCACCAACCAAAGAGTACACAAGGAGGTACTCAAAGCTTCAGCCGCATATGTAGCAGGAGATGGCCTTGTGGAACACCAATGAAAGGGGAGGCCCTTGGTCTTGTGTAAGTTTCATGTCCCAGTACAGGAGAATACCAAGACAGGGAAGCAGGAGTGGGTGGTTTATTAAGTAGGGGAATGGGGGATGGGATAAGTGGGTTTTCAGAGGGAAAATAAGGAAGGGGGATACAATTTGAAATGTAAATAAAGAAAATATCTAATAAAAAAATCAGAATTTAAAAAGAGAGAGAAATCAAGGCTATTTGGCATCATCAGAACCCAGTTCTCCAACCACAGAAAGCCTTGGATACCCCAACATAGCAGAAAAGCAAGACTCTGATTCAAAATCACATTTCATGATCATGATAGAGGACTTTAAGAAGGACATGAAAAATTCCCTTAAAGAAATACAGAAGAACATAGGTAAACAGGTAGAATCCCTTAAAGAAGGAACACAAAAATCCCTTAAAGAATTACAGGAAAACACAATCAAAGAGGTAAAGAGATTGAACAAAATCATCCAGGATCTAAAAATGGAAATATAATCAATAAAGAAATCACAAATGGAGAAAATCCTGGAGATAGAAAACCTAGGAAAGAGATCAAGAGCCATAGATACAAGCATCACCAATAGAATATAATAGATAGAAGAGAGAAACTCAGGTGCAGAAAAATACCATAGAAAACATTGACACAATGAAAAATATGCAAAATACCAAAAGCTCCTAGCCCAAAACATCCAGGAAATCCAGGACACAATGAGAAGAAAAAACATAAAGACAATAGGTATAGAAGAGAGTGAAGACTCCCAACATAAATGGCCAGTAAATATCTTCAAATAAATTATAGAAGAAAACTTCCCTAACCTAAAGAAAGAGATGTCCATACACCTCTGCATAAAGAACTCCAAATAGACTGGACCAGAAAAGAAATTACTCCTGTCACAGAATAGTCAAAACACCAAATTCACAAAACAAAAATAGAATATTAAAAGTAGGAAATGAAAAATGTCAAGTAACATATAAAGACAGGCCTATCAGAATTACAGCAGACTTCTCACCAGAGACTATTTAAGCAAGAAGATCCTGGGCAGATGTCATACAGACATTAAGAGAACACAAATGCCAGCCCAGGCTACTATACTCAGCAAAACTTTCAAGTAGCATAGATGGAGAAACCAAGATATTTCATGACAAAACAAAATTTACACAATATCTTTCCAGAAATCCTGCCCTACAAAGGATAATGAATGGAAAACTCCAACACAAGGAGGCAAGATATACCCTAGAAAAAGCAAGAAATTAGTCTCCTTTCAACAAAACTTAACAAAGATAGCCACACAAACACAATTCCACCTCTAACAACAAAAATAAAAGTAAGCAAAAATCACTATTCTTTAATATCTCTTAACATCAATGGACTCAATTCCCCAATTTAAAAAAAATAGAATAACAGACTGGATATATAAACAGAACCCAGCATCTTGCTGCATACAGGAAATGCACCTCAGTGACAGAGACAGACACTATCTCAGAGTAAAAGGCTGGAAAACAATTTTCCAAGCAAATGAACCCAAGCTGGAGTAGAAGTTCTTATATCAAATAAAGTCAACTTACAAGCAAATGTTAGCAAAAAAAGATAAGGAAGAACACTTCATATTCATCAAAGGGAAAATCCAACAAGATGAACTCTCAATTCTGAACACCTATGCTCCAAATGCAAGGGCACCCACTTTCATAAAAGGAACTTTACTAAGGCTCAAAGCACACATTGTACTGCATACAATAATAGTGGGAGACTTCAACACCCTACTCTCATCAATGGACAGATCATGGAAATAGAAACTACACAAAGACACAGTAAAACCAACAGAAGTGATGGACTAGATTTAACAGGTATCTACAGAACATTTTATCCTAAAACAAAAGAATATAACTTCTTCTCAGCACCTCATGGTACCTTCTCCAAAACTGACCATATAATTTGTCACTAAACAGGCCTCAACAGATACAAGAAGATTGAAATAATCCTATGCATCCTAGCAGGTCACCATGGACTAAGGCTGATCTTCAATAACAATAGAAACAATAGAAATACCACATACACATGGAAGCTGATCAATATCCTACTCAATGATAACTTGGTTAAGGAAGAATTAAAGACTTTTTAGAATTTAATGAAAATGAACATGCCCAAACTTACAGGACACAATGAAAGCAGTGCTAAGGTGAAAGCTTATAGCTCTGAGTGCTTTCATAAAGGAATTGGCGAAAAGATATACTAGCACCTTCATAGCACACCTGAAATCTGTACAGCAAAAAGAAGCAAATACACCCAAGAGGAGTAGAAGGCAGGAAGTAATCAAACTCAGGGCTGAAGTCAACCAAGTATAAACAAAAAGAACTATACAAAGAATCAACAAAACCAGGAGCTGTTTTTTTGAGAATTCTTTCTTCCTTCTTTCCTTCCTTCCTTTCTTTCTTTCTTTCTTTCTTTCTTTCTTTCTTTCTTTCTT
>NC_045030.1:120191398-120197047 GCF_008632895.1 Mastomys coucha
CTATCAGAGGCAGGCCTCAAACCAGGAGGGTTACAAATAGCCCTATTAAAAATGAGGTACAGAGTTAAAAAAAAAAAGAAGAATTCTCAACTGAATAATACTGAATGGGTGAGAAGCACGTAAAGAAGTGTTCAACATCCTTAGTCATCGGGAAAATGCAAATGAAAACATCCCCAAGGTTCTACCTCACACCACCCATAATGGCTAAGATCAAAAACTCATATGACAGCAAATGCTGGCAAGGATGTGGAGAAAGGGGAACTCATCTCATTTGTTGGAAGGGATTGGAAGCTGGTACAAGCACTCTGAAAATCAGTCTGGTGGTTCCTCAGAAAATTGGACATAATGCTACTGGAGGACCCAGCTATACCACTCCTGAGCATATACCCATAAGATGTTCCAACATATGACAAGGGCAATGCTCCACTATGTTCATTGCAGCTTTATTTATAATAGCCAGAAGCTGGAAACAACCCAGATGTCCCTCAACAGAGGAATGAATACAGAAAATGTGGTACATTTACACAATGGAGTACTACTCAGCTATTAAAAACAATGAATTTATGAAATTCTTGGGGAAATGGATGGACCTGGAGAATATCATCCTGAGTGAGGTAACCTAATCACAAAAGAACACATGTGGTATGCACTCACTGATAAGTGGATATTAGCCCAAAAACTTGGATATGATTCATAGATCACATGAAGCTCAAGAAGAAGGAAGACCAAAGTGTGGATACTTCAGTCCTTCTTAGAAGAGGGAATGAAATACTCAAAGGAGAAAATTTGGAGAAAAAGTGTGGAGCAGAGACTGAAGGAAAGGCCATCCAGAGACTGTCCTACCTGAGGATTCATCCCATATACAGTCACCACACCCAGACACTATTGCTGATGCCAGGAAGTGCTTGTTGACAGGAACCTGATATAGCTGTCTCTTGAGAGGTTCTACCAGAGCCTAACAAATACAGTGGCAATTGCTTGCAGTCAACTGTTGGACTGAGAACAGGGTGCCCAATGAGGGAGTTAAAGAAAGGAGTGAGAGAGCTGAAGGGTTTTGTGACCCGTAGGAAGAACAACAATATCAACCTACCAGAGCCCCAGACCTCCCAGTGACTAAACCTCCCACCAAAGAGTACACATGAAGGGACCCATGGCTCCAGTTGCATATGTAGCAAAGGATGGCCTTGTCATAAATCAGTGGGATGAGAAGCCCTTGGTCCTGTAAAGGCTTGATTCCACAATGTAGGGGAACTTCAGGGGGTGAGGTGGAAGTGGGTGGGTGGGCTAGGGGAAGGGAGGCTAGGATAGTGGGTTTCTAGAGGCAAAATATGGAAAGGGATAATACTTGAAATGTAAATACATAAAGTATCCAATAAAAAGGAAAAAAAATGAACAGAGAAAACACACACTACACAAACACACAGATACACACACACATACTATAATAGGATAAAACAAACAGAGCAGGGGAAAAATGTCCTATTTTTCTTTGAAGTTGATCAGTTCTGAAGAGATCAGGAATTTGAACCTAGAGGTGTATTCTTTTTTACATTGCTTTCTCTAGTGTGATCAGGTTACTGACACAAAGTGAAGTGAATTGTGGCCCAACTTTCACCTTTTCCCCTGTGATCTACAGATAGTAAATACATTTTCCTTTAAAGAATATATGAGGTAATCCAGATTCAAAAGAACATGCATGAAGGGAACATGACATAGCTGTCTTATGAGAGATTCTACCAGCAGCTGACTGAGACATATTCAGATACTTACAGAGAATGATTCCACAGAGGTCAGAAAACTTGTGGAATAATTAGGGGAAGACTTGAAGAAATTCAAGGGAATGGCAAAATAGGAAGACTAAAAAAGTATGAACTAACCTGGACCTCTGGGAACTAACAGAGAAGAAACCACCCATCAAAGAGCATGCATGGGCTAGTCCAAGGCCTCCTGCACATATGTAGGAAATGATTGCCTTCTTTGGCCTCAGTGGGAGGCTGTGTCTAATCCCATAGAGAGTTGATGTACTTGGGAACAGGGATGCTGGGGTTGGGTGTACCCTCTCAGAGGTGAATGGGAATGATGATGGGGGGATAGTACTGGGAGGGGAGATGGGGGATTTGGGGTGTAAATAATAAAATAATTAATTAATAAAAAACTATAAGAAAATAATATATATTGCACATATGCTTTGTAATCTAAGAAGTTCTATACTTGTAGAGTGAGGTAACCTTTGTTTTCAGGACAGCAAGTTGACATTTAAGTGGTAAACTTTGATTTTTTTTTAATGAAGCTAATTGTCATGAAACAAATTCCATGTAAATTTTAGCCAATATAACATTTAAAGTGGATGATATAATATATAATACGGCAAATATTAGAGATACATTTAGAAATAGATTTCCTGAGAATTGGATTAAATTTATAATCAACATTAATCCTTGTGAAGTCAAATGTATTTTAGGCCCAGAAATGAAAACTATTATTTTAAAATATGTTTCTGAATTTATTCTCCTTAAATATTTTTTGAGCTGGCTCAGTAGCTAAAAACACTCACTGCTCTAACAGAGTACTCAGGATTGATTTCTAGGACTGACATGGTGAAGAGCAACCTTTTAAAAGTCCAGTTCTGTGGGAACTGACATCTACTTCTTGACTCTGTGGGCCACAGTTCTACATGTGATACACACATATATATATGAATCCAAAGTACTCATACACAAAACTGTATGTTGGGTTTCAACTAAGCCTGTTGGGTACTTAAAATAACCATTTATCATGAATGGGTCTATTACTAAGCTTATCAAGCACACTCACTGTGTTGTACTTTGCATTTTATCAATCAAGCTCTGCAATCAGGTTTCTAAACCACTGGGCACAGAAATGAGTATAATATTGTGTTGAATGAGAACTGGATGCAGAATCAGTAATCACAAAAGCTTACCTTTAAAAAAATAAACACTTTTATAACAGCATCTCCAGCCTTAAATTAACCAGTAAAATCTAACAGAAAACTTATTAGGCTCATTTGAGGCTCTAAGACATGCATTAAAGCACTGTGGCCTAGTTTAGCTCCACTGGGCATTGAAAAGACAATTGCAAATTATGTGAAACTATAAAGGGCAAATTCTCCTTGAGCCCATAAGCCCCCCTCCTGGGAGGAATTGCACTATTAGCCTATTCTTAGTGCTACCATACTCTAAATATTTACTTTTCTTCTAAATAAAATAAAATATTTAGCAAGCATAAGTAATTAATAACAATTAGGTAACAGTAAGTCAATGAGAATTTTGTGATTTTTTTTTTTTTGGTCTGTTCTGTTCCCTCTAGACTGTCAAAAGTTTGAACAACTAAATAGGAGGTATTGAGGCTTAAGCCTCAATTCCCATTTCCACAAAGATGTTCACTTCCAGAGGTTCTTTTGCCCAAAGGACTCTGCCTGAACACTCCTACCATAGCTTGGCACAAACCATTAATGGATATTTACTCATGAAATGACTCTAACTCAGACAGTTGGAAATGTTTTATTTGACTTGGTTTCAGTATCATTAACACGATTGTGCAGAGTAAGTGAAGAAGAAAATGTAGGTTGATACTAAAACCCTTCAAGTATGCCTTTATCCCATTATCCAGGTAAGGTTATATGAGAAACTGTCAACCTGAATGGCACCATTACATCACCCATGTGACACTCCTTCTTGCTTGCTTTATTCTCTAGAGAGCTATATCCAGGTTCCATGACAACTACTGATTCTGCTTAAAACATTTTTTTTCTTCAGAAAGTATACATAGGTTTGTACTAGATAGCATGAGGTCAGTTAGTGGTTATGATCCTGAGCTCTAGAGTATAAAGAATAGTTTAATTTTTGTCTATATCTCTTATTAGTTTTATGACAATGAGGGAACATAACCTCTCTGAGCCTTTACTTCATCTTTTGCACCTTGGTTAAGGGAGTTCTTCACCTGAAGAAGTGATTCATATAGTCACCAAATATTCAAGTTTTATTTAATAGATGTACACAATGGGCATACTTCAAGTGAAAATCTGTAAAAAAATTCAGTCATATATCATGTTTATAAATGGAAATGGGTAATAGAACAGCAAAAGGTGTAACTCATCAAAAGTTTGGGAGGTAGTGTTTTGGTAAAGATGATGGGAGAGTCAGGTGCCATAGCTCATTTCTGTAATCTGGTACTTGGGGGATTTACCCAAAAAGAATTCCAGAATTCCACATATTTTGTAACATACCGAGATACTGTCCTAGTCAGGGTTTCTATTCCTGCAAAAACATCATAATCAAGAAGCAAGTTGGGGAGGAAAGGGTTTATTCAGCTTAAATTTTCATATTGCTGTTCATCAATTAAGGAAGTTAGGATTGGACCTCAAGCAGGACAAGAAGCAGGAACTGATGCAGAGGCCAGGAAGGGTGCTGCTTACTGGCTTGCTTCCCCTGGCTTGCTCAACTGCTCTCTTATAGAACCCAAGACTACCAGCCAGAGAGGGCACCACCCACTATGGGCCCTCCCCACTTGATCACTAATTGAGAAAATGCCTTACAGCTGGATACAATGGAGGCATTTCCTCAAGGGAGGCTCCTTTCTGTGGGGAGCCGTGAAGCTGGAGAGGCATTCGTCATGGCAAGATGGCGCCTACTTCCGCTGTTAACTCCTAGTAAACAACTGTTTGCGCATGTGCGTAGAGAACTGTTTGCACATGTGCGTAGAGTGAAAAAGACGCCATGTCATGGCCCATCCCGGGAGTTACGTAGGGTAATGAGCGAACAGCCAATCATGGGCAGACGCGCCGTGCTGTGGGCAGACATGCCACACTGTGGTGTATATAAGCAGTGCAGATTATTGGCTCGCCCCCTTTTTCCCTATGGATGAGGACAATAAACGTTGCTGCAGAAGGAAACTAGTGTCTGCGTGTCTTCTTGCTGGTGAGACAACTGCGCAGGCTACAGCTGGTGCCGAAACCCAGGACGCCGGGAGAACCTTACAACAACTGGTAGGTTTCAGAACTGCAGGACAGAGTGAGCTCTGAGAGGCATGCTGCTTGATTTTAATTCCTCCGACCCTTTCTCAGGGTTAGAAAGCGCGGCCAAAGCAGTGGTAATTATGCTAATGGCGCTTGTTTCGATGCCCATTTGGCATTTGATACAAGATAGCATGTCAGAAACAGGAGAGAATAAAAGCTAGCCAGAATAAAAGGGAGAGAGAAGATGAGGGAGTGGAGGCTAGCCAAGAGAAAGGGGAGAGAAAAAAGGATATACCCAAGAGTACAGGCCCTTCCGTTCGACCTGCGGAAGCAAGAGATAAGGGAAAAGACACCCTGGGAGAGAAAAGTAGAGAAAGAGATGGAGCTTTGAGATGGAAGCTCTTCGAGCCTGATAGCTCTGAGGAATTGAGCTCCTCCGAGGAGGAAGACTTGGAGAGAGAAGCAGCTTGCTATAAGGAAGAGAGGTATCATCCAAATGAGCATTCGCTGCCTCTCCAGAATCTAAAGTGAAAGGGAGATCAGAGCCACGGAACGCTGATGCTGACCTGCCTACTCTTCCAAGTACACCCCCGCTATACACTGATAGACACTGTTCAGACTCCTTTTTATCTAAAGGAGACGAATAAACTCTTGCGTGCCTTTCCAGTGTTTGA
>NC_045030.1:120197057-120197230 GCF_008632895.1 Mastomys coucha
CACACCCATTTTTGTTATAAAAAAGAAATCTGAGAAGTGGAGACTTCTCCATGATCTAAGAGCCATTAATACACAAATGCAGCTGTTTGGCCCTGTTCAATAAGGTCTGCCACTGCTCTCTGCTTTGCTTAAATGCCACGCACCCTTTGCGTGATGGCAGTATTTGAGGCATA
>NC_045030.1:120199443-120209876 GCF_008632895.1 Mastomys coucha
TCCTATGACGGGTAAGGCTGCAGGTTTGATGCAGAATGACCTAAGACAGGGGCCCTGGCAGAGCAAAAACATTCTCTGACTTGCTACATTTGGCCTTCCCTTTTAACTAAAACAAAAGGGGGAGATGTGGGGAGCCGTGAAGCTGGAGAGGCATTCGTCATGGCAAGATGACGCCTACTTCCGCTGTTAACTCCTAGTAAACAACTGTTTGCGCATGTGCGTAGAGTGAAAAAGACACCATGTCACGGCCCATCCCGGGGAGTTACGTAGGGTAATGAGCGAACAGCCAATCATGGGCAGACGCGCTGTGCTGTGGGCAGACACGCCACACTGTGGTGTATATAAGCAGTACAGATTATTGGCTTGCCCCCTTTTTCCCTATGGATGAAGACAATAAACGTTTCTACAGAAGGAACCTAGTGTCCGCGTGTCTTCTTGCTGGTGAGACGACTGCGCGGGCTACACCTTTCTCTATGATAATTCCAGCTTGTGTCAAGTTGATACACAAAACCAGCTAATACAGATATATAATGAGTCTTTTTGTAAACTTACTTAGGCTTCTTAACCTTCTTGAGTTCTGTGGATTGAATCTTGGGTATTCTGAAATTTTTGGCTAATATCCACTTATTAGTCAGTATATGCCATGCATGTCCTTTTGCATCTGAGATACCTCACTTAGCATGATATTATCTAGTTCCATCCATTTGCCTGCAAAATTGATGTTGTCCTGATTCTTAATGTAAGGATTGTATTCCATTGTGTAAATGATCCCCACTTTCTGTATTCATTCATCCATTTTGGGACACTTGGGCTTTTTTCAGCTTCCGGCTATCACAAATAAGGCTGCCATGAACATAGTGGAACACTTGTCCTTGTAGCATGGTGGGGCGTCTTTTGATTATATGCTCAAGAGTGGAATAGTTGCGTCTTCAGGTAGGTCTATTTCCAATTTTCTGAGGAACCCCCAGATTGATTTCTACAGTGGTTGTACCAGTTTGCAATCCCACCAGCAATGGAGGAATGTTCCTCTTTCTCCTCATCTGAGCCAGCATCTTCTGTTACCTAAGATTTTGATCTTCACCGTTCTGATTGATATGAGGTGAAATCTCAGTATCATTTTGATTTTCATTTCCCAGATCACTAAGGACATTTTATATTTCTTTAATTGCTTTTGGGCCATTCGAGATTCCTATGTTGTGAATTCTCTCTATAATTCTATACCCCATTTTTTGATTGGGGTATTTGTGTTTTGGAAAGTTGGCTTCTTAAGTTCTTTATATGTTTTGGATATTAGCCCTCTATTATGTGTAGGGTTAAGGATTTTTTTTCCAATCTGTAGGTTGCTGATTTGTCCCATTGACTATGTCCTTTGTCTTATAACAGCTTTTCAGTTTAATGAGGTCCCATTTATCAATTCTTGATCTTCAAGCATGAGCCATTGGAGATTTCTTAAGGAAATTTCACCTCCTGTGCTCATGATGAGTTCAAGGTTCTTTCCCATTTTCTCTTCTACTAGATTCAGTGTGTCTGGTTTTATGTGGAGATCCTTGATCCACTTGAGCTTTGAGCAAGGTGACACATATGGATCTATTTTCATTTTTCTATGTAAGGACTGCCAGTTAGACCAGCACCACTTGTTGAAGATACTTTTCATTTTCCATTTATATTTTTTGGCTTCTTTGTTAAAGATCAAGTGTCAATAAGTGGGTGGTTTTATTTCTGGGTCTTCAATTCTATTTCACTGATCCATCTCTTTATATCTGTACCAATATCATGGTTTTTGTTGTCGTTGCTGTTGTTTTGTTTTGTTTTGTTTTACTATTGCTCTGTAGTATAGTTTGAGTTCAGCGATGGTGATTCCTCCAGACATTCTTTTATTGTTAAGAACTGTGTTTTTATGAAATTGAGAATGACACTTCCCATACCTTTGATGAATTGTGTTAGAATTTTTTTTTTTTTTTTTTGGTTTTTCAAGACAGGGTGTCTCTATGTAGCCCTGGCTGTCCTGGAACTCACTTTGTAGACCAGGCTGGCCTTGAACTCAGAAATCCACCTGCCTCTGCCTCCCAAGTGCTGGGATTAAAGGCATGCACCACCACTGCCCGGCTTAAAATTTTGATATAGATTGCACTGAATCTGCAGATTGCTTTTGATAGGATGGCCATTATGGAGGATATAAATAACTCATTGAAAGAGATACAGGATTACATTGGTAAACAGGTAAAAGCCCTTTAAGAGAAACAACCAAATCCCTTAAATAAATACTGGAAAACAATCAAACAGGTGATGGGATTGAGAATAGTGGCCCAAGAACTAAAAATGGAAATAGAAACAATAAAGAAAACACAAATGAAGGCAATCCTGGAAATGGAAAACCTAGAGAAGACGTCAGGAACTACAGATGCAAGCATCAACAACAAAATGCAAGAGCTAGAAGAGTGAATCTCAGCCATATAAGATACCTTAGAAGACATTGATACAATGGTCAAAGAAAATTCAAAACATCCAAACCCCCTAACCCAAAACATCCAGGAAATTCAGGACACAATGAAAATAATGGATTTCTTAACTGCTGAGCCATCTCTCCAGGGTTCAAAGGAAGACTGATTTCTACACTTAGTATTGCTAGACCTAGATCAAGGACAAAGTCATTTGCCATTTTGGAAGGTATTGGTGCATTCACTTTTACTGTTTTCTTTCAGCATAACATATAAACCACCTGCTTTAGGATTATGAAATGCATTATAAACTGGTATTTCAATTACGCACAGAGGCTATGTTAATCTTCCCTGAGTCATTCCAAATATAATGTCTATGATTCTGAAATGAGTACCATCAAATGATTTTTAATTTATCAATGAATGAATGCTATAGACTGGCTTGCAGCCAAAGACTTGGCAAACTATTAAAAGCTCTCTCTGCTTTCAGTTTACTCTGGAAGGTGACAGGGAGATAGGAATTTTTGGACAGCTGATGTTTTTTTCTTTTTTTGAGTGATAATTGGAGGGTTGCCTCATCTCCTTTAGTTTTGGCAATTTGTGGATCTAATGTTCTAGTGAATAATGACATAAGCAGTCAGAGTGTTTAGAAAGAGTTAATGAAGACTTGACCTTGAGCAATTTTGCACAGTTCTTAAAACTTAGGAAAAAACTTTGGTATAATGAAGTGATTTGACAATCATAAACCAAGAACAACAGTAGACATAGGAGAGGAAAAAATGATGATGAGATGAGTAAAGGAAGAAAGATATGAATAGAAGCAAATAAAAACAATGTATCAAGAAATTTAGGAACAGAGATATGTGAGCTATATAATCTTGTGCTTGTTTTCTCTCTCTCTCTCTCTCTCTCTCTCTCTCTCTCTCTCTCTCTCTCTCACTCTCTCTCTCTCCCTCCCTCCCTCCCTCTCCCTCTCCCGCTCCCTCTCTCCACATATATCATGTAGGAGGAAGTATGGAGAGCAAGTGAGCATTTGGGAGGGAATCTACAATTTGGCAGAGCTTTGATGAATACACCTCAGAGAGGCACAGACCAGGAGGGTGGAGGGGACATCTCTAGCTTGCCTCTTACTACTGCCGTCTCTTCTAATATTTGTTGTTGCTATACTCATCCTGTATCTAGCATTGTGTGAACTGATGTGAAGAGATTTTTCTGCCTATATTCTGGTGTGATTGCTTCTTGGGAGACAACCAACTCTGCTGAGCAATTTTCCTGAAGATCAATATGAAAATGAATTTTCATAAAATAATAATGTTTAGATGAACTAAGAATTTAACAGAATCCCTGAATTGATTTAATTAGTTTTAAGAAGTTAGAATAGTTTATAGAAAGTTGAAGGAGATGGTTTAAGTTATTTTGCCAGTAAAATATAATAGAATTAAGAATACAATGTGCTCACTCTGTTGGAGATTAGTGGGGTTGCATAGGTTAGAAAAGGAGTACAATTTTCTCTCCAATGACTTTCTAAGTCAGGACCAGCCAAGAGGCACAGACCTCAGAAGTGGCAGAGCAGCTGGGACAGGATCCTTTTTACCTCCATCTACTCCTAGAAGAGACTGCGGACACATAGTCCTCTCTGACCCTTCCCCACAAGTGGAGAGCTTGTCCCCAGGGAGTGCTCTGACCCAGTGACTCAGGTGAGATCACCATTTTCTTTCCAGTGACTTTCTAAAGCAGGTCCAGCCAGGAGACACGGGCATCAGAAATGTCAGGGCAGCTGTGACAGGATCCTTTCTACCTCCATCTACACTTAGGAGGGACTGCAGATCCACAGCCCTCTCTGTACCTTTCGACCAAGTGGAGAGACTGTCTCAAGGGTGTGATCTGAACCCAGGACTCAGGAAGGATGACTGATCCACAGACCTCTGGGCATGGGTCTTACTAGAGGAGAGCAGATCTCCCAGAAGTGCTTACATAGGCTTACAGACTCACAGGAGGAACAAGTTCCAGCCAGAGACAGCAAGAATATCTTGGGGCTGGCAAGCTGGCTCAGCGGGTAAGAGCACTGACTGCTTTTCCAAATTTCCTAAGTTCAAATCACAGTGACCACATGGTGGCTCACAACCACCCATAATGAGATCTGACGCCCCCTTCTGGTGTCTCTGAAGACAGCTACAGTGTACTTATTTGTAAAAATAAATAATTAAAAAAAAAGAATATCTAACACCAGAGATCAACAGATGGGGAAAGGCAAATGTAAGAATCTTACCAACAGAAGCCCAGAATACTTGGCTTCATCAGAATGTAGTACTCCCTCCACAGCAAGTCCTGGATACCCCAACATACCAGAAAAGCAAGATTTGGATATAAAATCTTATTTCACAATGGTGATAGAGGAATTTAAGTAGGACATGGATAACTCCTTTAAAGAATTACAGGAGAACACTAGTAAACAATTAGAAGCCCTTAAAGAGGAAACACAAAAATCTCTTAAAGAATTACAAGAGAACACAAGTAAACAAGTAGAAGCCCTTAAAGAGGAAACACAAAAATCTCTTAAAGAATTACAGGAAAGCACAACCAAAAAGGTGAAGGAATTGAACAAAACCGCCCAAGACCTAAAAATGGAAGTAGAAACAGTTAAGAAATCACAAAGAGAGACAACTCTGGAGATAGAAAGCCTAAAAAAGAAGTCCGGAGTCAGAGATGCAAGCATCACCAACAGAATACAAGAGATAGAAGAGAGAATCTCAGGAGCAGAAGATACCATAGAAAACATCAACACAAGAGTCAAAGAAAGCACAAAATGCAAAAAGTTCCTAACCAAAAACATCCATGAAAGCAAGGACAAAATTAGAAGACCAAACCTAAGGATAATAGACATAGAAGAGAGTGAAGACTTCCAACTTAGAGGGCCAGTAAATATTTTCAACAAAATCATAGAAGAAAATTTCCCTAACCTAAAGAAAGAGATGTACATGAATATACAAGAAGCCTATAGAACTCCAAATAGACTGGACCAGAAAAGAAATTCTTTCTGTCACATAATAATCAAAACACCAAATGCACAAAACACTGAAAGAATATTAAAAGCAGTGAGGGGAAAAGGTCAAGTAACATATAAAGGCAGACCTATCAGAATTAAACCAGACTTCTCACCAGAGACTATTAAAGCCAGAAGATCTTGGGTTGCTATCATACAGGCCATAAGAGAACAAAAATGGCAGCCCAGGCTACTATACCCAGCAAAACACTCAATAACCAGAGATGCAGAAGCCAAAGTATTCCATGAGAAATCAAATTTACACAATATATTTTCACAAATTGGGCCTTTCAAAGGATAATAAATGAAAAACTGCAACACAAGGAGGGAAGATACATCCTATAAAAAGCAAAAAAGTAATCTTCCAACAAAATTAAAAGAAGATAGCCACATGAACAGAATTCCAACTCTAACAACAAAAATAACAGGAACCAACAATTACTTTTTCTTAATAACTATTAATATCACTCAATTCCCCAATAAAAAGACATAGACTATCAGACTGGGTACATAAACAGAACCCAACATTTTGTTGTATACAGGAATCCCACCTGAATGACAAAGACAGACACTACCTCAGAATAAAAAGCTTGAAAACAATTTTCCAAGCTAATGGTCCCAAGAAAAAAGCTGGAGTAGCCATTCTAATATCAAATAAAATCTATTTCAACCTAAAGTAATCAAAAAAGATAAGGAGAGATACTTTATACTCATCAAAGGTAAGATCTACCAAGATGAACTCTCAACTCTGAAACTCTATGCTCCAAATACAAGGACATCTATATTAATAAAAGAAACTTTACTAAAGCTCATTGTACACATTGCATTGCACACAATAATAGTGGGAGACTTCAACAGCCTACTCTCTGCAATGGACAGATCCTGGAAATAGAAACTAAATAAAGACAGAGTGAGATGAAAAGAAGTTATGAAACAGATAGATTTAACAGGTATCTATAGAATATATTATTCAAAAACAAAATCAAAAACTTTCTTCTGAGCACCTCATGGTACGTTCCCCAAAATTGACCATATAATTGGTCACAAATCAGGTCTCAACAGATACAAGAAGACTGAAATAATTTCTTGCCTCCTATCAGATCACCATGGAGTAAGGCTGCTCTTCAATAACAACATAAAAAATAGAAAGCCCACATAAAAGTGAAGGGTTAACATTTTACTCACTGATAAATTTGGCAAGGAAGAAATAAAGAAAGAAATTAAAGACGATCTTGAGTATAATGAAAGTGAAGCCACAACATACACAAACTATGGGACACAATGAAAGCAGTCCTAAGAGGAAAACTCATAGCTTTAAGTGCCTCCAAAAAAGAAACTGGAGAGAGCATGCACCAGCATTTTGACAGCATATCTGAAAGCTCTAAAACAAAGAGAAGCAAATTCACTCAAGCAGAGTTGAAGGCAGGAAATAATCAAACTGAGAGCTGAAATCAAACGAATGGGAAAAAATAACAACAACAACAACAAACTATACAAAGAATCAATCAGACCAGGAACTGGTTCTTTGAGAAAATCAACAAAATAGATTAACCCTTAACCTGACTAACTAGAGGGCACAGAGATAGTATCCTAATTAATAAGATCAGAAACTAGTAGAGAGACATAACAAAAGACACTGAGGTAATCCAAAACATCATTGGTTCCAAAACAAAAGCCTATACTCAACAAAACTGGAAAACCTGGATGAAATGGACAATTTTCTAGACAGATACCAGGTACCAAAGTTAAATCAAGATCAGATCAATGATCTAAATAGTCCCATATCTTCTAATGAAATAGAAACAGTCATTAATAGTCTCCCAACCAAAAAAAAAAAAAAAAAGCCCAGGACCAAATGGGTTTAGTGCAGTTTTATCAGACTTTCAAAGAAGACCTAACACCAATACTCCTCAAACTATTCAACAAAATTGAAACTGAAAGTACTCTACCCAATTCAGTCTATGAAGTCACAATTACTCTTATACCTAAATCACACAAAGACCTAACAAAGAAAGAATACTTCAGACCAATTTCCCTTATGAATATCAATGCTAAAAATCTCAATAAAAGTCTTGTAAACCGAATCCAAAAGCACATCAAAAGGATCATCCACCATGATGATCATCCACCATGGCTTCATCCCAGGGATGCAGGGGTGGTTCAATATACGGAAATCTATCACTGTAATTCACTATACAAAGAAGCTCAAAGGAAAAAAAAAAACATGATCATCTCATTACATGCTGCGAAAACATTTGACAAAATTCAACATCCCTTCATGATAAAAGTCTTGGAATGATCAGGAATTCAAGGCCCATACCTAAACATAGCAAAAGCAATATACAGCCAACCAGTAGCCCACATCAAGCTAAATGGAAAGAAACTTGAAGCAATCCCACTAAAATCAGGGACTAGACAAGGCTGCCTACTTTCTCCCTACCTATTCAATATTGGAATTGAACTCCTAGCCAGAGCAATTAGACAACAAAAGGATACAATTTGTAAAGGAAAAAATCAAATTATCACTATTTGCTGATATGATAGTATACTTGTGACCCCAAAAATTCTACCAGAGAGCTCCTAAACCTGATAAACAACTTCAGCAAAGTAGCTGGATATAAAATTAACTCAAGCAAATCAGTGGCGTTCCTCTACACAAAGGATAAACAGGCTGAAAAATTAAGGAAACACCACCCTTCACAATAGTCACAAACAATATAAAATACCATGGTGTAACTCTAACTAAGCAAGTAAAAGATCTATTTGACAAGGACTTCAAGACTCTGAAGAAGGAAATTGAAGAAGATCTCAGAAGACAGAATGATCTCCCATGATCATGGATTGCCAGGATTAATAGAGTAAAAATGGCCATCTAGCTGAAAGCAATCTACAGATGCAATGCAATCCCCATCAAAATTCCAACTCAATTCTTCAGAGACATATAAAAAGCTATTTGCAAATTCATCTGGAATAACAAAAATCCCAGGATAGTGAAAAGTATTCTGAAAAATTAAAAAATATCTGGTGGAATCACCCTCTGGACAATAGGCTGTATTCAGAGCAATTGTGCTAAAAAAAAAAAAAAAAAGCATGGTATTGGTACAGTGACAGGCAGGTAGATCAATGGAATAGAATTGAAGATCCAGAAATGAACCCACACATCTATGTTTACTTGATCTTTGACAAAGGTGCTAAAACCATCCAGTGGAAAAAAAGACAGCATTTTCAACGAATGGTGCTGGCTCAACTGGTGGTTAGCATGTAGAAGAACACAAATCAATCCATTCTTATCTCTTTGTACAAATCTCAAGTCCAAGTGGATCAAGGACCTTCACATAAAACCAGATACACTGAAACTAATAGAAAAGAAAGTGGAGAAGAGCCTCGAGCACATGGGAACAGGTGAAAATTTTCTGAACAGAACACCAATCGCTTATACTTTAAGATCAAGGATTGACAAATGGGACCTTATAAAATTACAAAGATTTTGTAAGGCAAAAGACACTGTCAATAGGACAAAACAGCAACCAAAAAATTGGGAAAATATCTTTACCAATCCTATATCTGATAGAGGACTAATATCTTATATATACCAAGAACTCAAGAAGTTAGACTCCAGAGAACCAAATAACTCTATTAAAAAATGGGGTACAGAGTTAAACAAAGAATTCTCAACTGAGGAATACCAAATGGTTAAGACTAAAGAAGCATTCAACATCCTTATCCATCAGGGAAATGCAAATCAAAACAATCCTGAGATTCTATCTCATGCCAGTCAGAATGGGTAGGATAAAATACTCAGGTGAATGGCATTAAAGTGAAGATGACTGAGTGGCCACAAAAAAAAAAAAAAAAAAAAAAACTCTTGTGACAGCAGATGCTGGAGAGGTTGTGGAGAAAGAGGAACACTTCTTCATTTCTGGTGGGATTGCAAGCTGGTACAACCACTCTGAAAATCAGTTTGGTAGTTCCTCTATTAATTGGTCATAGTACTACCTGATAACCCAGCTATACCACTCTTGGGCATATACCCAGAAGATGCTCTAACATGTAATAAGGACACATGCTACACTATGTTCATAGCAGCCTATGAAATAATATGTTCATATTATTTATAATAGCCAGAAACTGGAAACAGCACAGATGTCTCTCAAGAGAGGAATGGATACAGAAAATGTGGTATATCTACACCATGGAGTACTACTCAGCTATTAAAAACAATGAATTTATGAAATTCTTAGGGAAATGGATGGATCTGGGGAATATCATCCTCAGTGAGGTAACTTATTTACAAAAGAAAACACATGTTATGCACTCTCTGATAAGTAGATATTAGCCCAGAAGATCAGAATACACAAAGTAAAATCCAAAAACTAGAAGAAACTCATAAGGAAAGCCAAAATGTGGATACTTTGTTCCTTCTTAAAAGGGGGAAGGAAATACCCATGGAAGGAGTTGCAGAATCTAACTATGGAGCAGAGACTAAAGGAAGGACAATCCAGACACTGCTCCACATGGGAATTCTTCCCATATTCAATCATCAAATCCAGACACTACTGTGGATGCTCGCAAGTGCTGGCTGACAGGTGCCTGATATAGCTATCTCCTGAGAGGTTCTGACAGAAATAGAGGCTCACAGCCTTCCATTGGACTGAGTACAGAGTCCCCAATGAAGGAGCTAGAGAAAGGACCCAAGGAGCTGAAGGGTTTGCAGCCCCTTAGGACGAACAACAATATGAACTACCTAGTACTCTCAGAGCTGCCAGGTACTAAACTACCAACCAAAGAGTACACATGGTGGGACTAATGGCTCCCACTGCATTATGTAGCAGAGGATGGCCTAGTCATGCATCAATGGGAGGAGAGGCCCTTGGCCCTTTGTAGGTTCTATGTCCCAGTGTAGGGGAATTCCAGTGCCAGGAAGAGGGAGAAGATGGGTTGCTGAGCTGGGG
>NC_045030.1:120209887-120211035 GCF_008632895.1 Mastomys coucha
TCTCTCTCTCTCTCTCTCTTTGCCTATGTATTTAAAACTCACAAAAAATCTTATGAAATTGGGACTGTTCTGGTCACTGAGAGGTTTATTAGACCAAAACAATTCAACCAGTGCCATGTAAGTACTGAGCAGGGATCATGTTTTTACAGGATATGTTCTTTTCAATTTTGCTAATAGAAATGTCAATTAGGGTATAGGTAGGAGAGAAATCCAAATATATGTGAAACAAAATATGTTATAAAGTCAGAAATATATGCTTTTATATCATTTCAAAGAAGATTAATATCAGGAAAGAGGTTTATAAAACAATAAGTTGATGCTTACAATTAAGTATGATGTTTACATTGAACACAGGACCCTTGTCAACAGTAGGTACCTCAGGCTTTCCCTGAACAGAGACTTCTGGAATAAATACTTAGGCCTCCTACTAAACAGATACTTTTTAGAGCTTCCAGAGTTTTACTGATATGGGTCTGATAACTTGGATCAGATTCCAGAAAACTTATAATTTCTCCTTGTGTTATCCTTCTATTTACTCTCCTTAGGCTATTGATCAAAACATGATGCTGTAGACACTTCCTTAACTTTTGGGTGTGATGACAAATGCCTGCATTCTGACCTCCTGCCATTCTGAAGCTGCTTTAGCAGCACACCAGGAATAGGTACTTCTTATGAGCTCAAGAAAAGAGAATTCAACTATCATTACATTATATAATTTCAAGGCCAATTTGGGAAGGGATACATTTCACTTAAATTTCCAAGTTCAGTTTATAGAGTGCTATATGAAATTCTAAAAGAAGGATGCTGAAGATTTTCCATTTGCACAGAGAAAATTATGCTCATGAGATGCAATTTGGGAGTAGAGGCACTCTCAATTCACTCATTTGTTGTCTACATTGGGTTAGGAGTTCTTGGGTCTTAAACATACCATGGATCATTGGCAACTGAAAATTTTAACAAAATATCGATGCACAGGGACCATTTATTGTGAATCTACAATAAAGCACAGTCTCTATTGGACTAACTTGTAGCCAAATCTGTGGGGTATTAACTTGATTAATTCTTTGCGTTTATGGGGGCCCATCCCACTGTGCACAGTGGAAATAATGAGCTGATTTTCCTGAGGTGTATAAAAACAACCAGGCTGG
>NC_045030.1:120211046-120211763 GCF_008632895.1 Mastomys coucha
CCAGTTTGTGATGGATTCTTAGGCCCATACTTTTCTTCCTAGTCAGCACAGGTTTAAAGCTTTAATTTCTCCTTACACATCCAACCAACATGTATATGTATGCATGTATGTATGTGTATGTATGTGTATTGTGTATGTGTTTGTGTGTGTATGTATGTGTATGTATGTATATAAAATGGATGGAGCTTGTTGAGTCTCTCTCTCTCTGTCTCATTCTCTCTTCGCTTGTATGTGTGCATGTGTCTGTCTGTGTTCAAGAGTATATGTGCATGTATGAGTGTTTTCCCCCTTTACACTGGCTCCAGAGAATTAAATTTTTTGTTTTATGCTTTGTTTTGTTTTTATTGATTCACTTTACAACCTACTCACTTCTCCTTGCTCAGTCACACTCTGCCATAAGCATTTTTCCCATCTTCTCCTCCCCTTCTCCATTGAGAGGATCAAGTCTTTGCAGGGCAAGGTGCATCTCTCCCATTGAAGCCAGATAAAGCAGCCCAACTTTAAGAACATATCCCAGGTACAAGCAACAGCTTTTGGAATAGCCTCTGCTCCAGTTGTTCAGGACCCAGAAGGTCAAACTGTATGTTTGCAAATGTGCAGGGAAGCCTAGTTCTAGCTCTTTAACAGTTGGTTCAGTCTCTGAGGGCCCCCTAATGTCCAGGTTAGTTGACTCTGCTGGTCTTCCTGTGGAGATCTTAATCTCTCTCTCTCTCTCTC
>NC_045030.1:120212809-120231213 GCF_008632895.1 Mastomys coucha
CATCCCACTGTGCACAGTGGAAATAATGAGCTGATTTTCCTGAGGTGTATAAAAACAACCAGGCTGGACATCTCCAGAGGAATTTCCCTTCTTCACCTGAGGCCATTCCAACACCCAGAAGCCCAGGTAAGCCCCCTGCCTTAAAACTGTTAATACTCTATCAGTGCCCATCAAGCCTACCCCAAGCATTCCCCTTTCCTTTTATTTAAAGCCATATCCTCACCCACAATGCTGGTACAAGGACACTGCCCCACTAGAGGTCATTCTGGCCACCAGAATCCTAATAGATTGGTTGGCTATAGACTATGTCCACTACCTCAGTGTTTGATAAGTCCAACCAACCTTATACTTCTCTTCACCATATCCCCGCTCCCAACTCCAGTAGGGTAGCATGATGACAAGATGACATGATAACCATCACTCCAGCCCCCAGTGCAGGGAAAGACTCTCTACTCAAGCATAGTACACTCTACCCAGAAGAACAGGGAGGAAACAGAAACCTAGGTACATAACATCCATCCAATAAAGACAAACTCAGAAATAGGGATATAGTCCTATAATTATCAAAGCCCAGGTGACTAGACAACAGAGTAAGAATATGCTCCATAACAGCCAGGTTAATATGTCACTGTGAGTCCAACTATATACTACAGAAAACCTTGAATATTCACATACAGCTGAATCACATTAAAATGACCTTAAAACAACTTTATGAAAGTGATATGTGCTAAAATAAGAAATGAATAAATATTCTAAAGAAATTGAAAAAAACAAATAAAGGAAATGAATACATTCTTTAAAGAAAAGCAAGAAAAACAGACAGTTGAATGAAATAGACAAAATGGTTCAAGTTCTGAAAAATGAAATAGAAGCAATAAGGAAAACACAAAGTGAGGGAATACTAGAGATGGGAAATCTAGGTAAAGGAACAGAAACTACAGACATATGCATCACCAGCAGAATAGAAGAGTTAGAAGAAAGAGTCTTAGACATTGAAAATACAATAGAAGAAATAGATGCACTGGTCAAACAAAATGTTAAATCTAAAAAAATTGCTGACAGAAAATATTCAAAGAATCTAGGATACTATGAAATGATTAAACAAAAGAATATGAGTAGAAGAAGGAGAATAATCCCAGCTCAATAGTCCAGAAAATATATTTTAACTAAATCATGGAAGAAAATGTACCTAACCTAAGGAAAGACAGGTCTACAAAGGTACAAGAAGGTTACAGAACACCAAATAGATTATACCACAAAAGAAAACCCCTTGGCAGATAGTGATTAAAAACTGTAAACATACATAACAAAGAGAGAATATTAAAATCTGTAATGGAAAATGACAAGTATAATGTTAGACCTATTTGAATTACACCCGACTTCATTGGTGACTTTAAAAACCAGAAGAGCCTGGAAAGTTGTCTTATAGACTCTAAGAGGCCATAAATGCCAGCCAAGACTACTATGCATAGTGAAAATTTCAGTCAGTATAGATGGAGAAAACAAAATTGTCCATGACGAAATCAAATTTAAACAATATCAATCCCAAAATCCAGCTTGACAGAAAGTTCTTTAAGGAATACTCCAACTGAATTAGGGTAACTATACCCATGAAAATACAAAAAAAAAAAATTAACTCCCACCAGCAAAACCCCAAAAGGGGGGAATACACACACATATACATACACAAACACAAACACACACACACAAGCACACACGCATGCACAAACCATCACCAATACTAAAATGACATGAATTAACAATCATTGTTCTTTAATATCCCTCAACATCAATGGAATCAATTCCTCAATAAAAAGACAAAGGCTAACAGAATGGATGCAAAAACATGATGCATCATTCTGCTGAATACATGGAACAAACCTCAACATTAAAGATAGATATTACTTTTGAGCAAAGGTTTGAAAAAATATTTTGTAAGCAAATAGACCTAAGAAGCAAGTAGGTGTATCCATTCTAATCTTAAACAAAATAGACAAAAAAAAAAAACCCACAAAGTTAATCAAAAATACAGGGAAGGACATTTCACACTAATCAAAGGAGAGGTCTGCTAAGATGATGTTTCACTCTTAAACATGTATGCCCCAAAATGCAAAGCCATCCATATTTGTAAAGGAAACAATACTAAAGGTTATATTACACATTGACCCCCACACATTGATAGTGAGAGACTTCACCAAAACTAAACAGCCACAAACTAAACAGAGAAATATTTGAGGTAACAGATATTATTTAAAAAAAAAAGTGAACCTAATATCCCCAGAACACTTCGGGCAAACTCCAAAGAATATAAATTCTTCTTATCATCTCATGAAAGATTGTGAGGTTAAACAATAAGGACAGTAAATTTATTATCTGACTTGCTTGTATAAAATATATCCAATGGCTGCTGATGGATATTTAACCATCCAGGAACAATAACAGAAGCAAGTAGATCAATTAGTAGACTGTTGCTGGTATCATGGGCAAGAGGTGAGGGATATCTGTGTATCTCCCCAGTATGACTCACACATACAGTTTGTTCTACTTGCTGAACTAGAGCTCTCAATCTAAATGTCAACTCAGATATGACTTTTCTGAGGAAGCCTCCCTCATTCCACATCTGCTGTTCAGTGAACAGTAGATTTTTTCAGTGAATTAACTGGTTCATTTTGGAGTAGGGGTTAGTAATAGTTCTTAAGTCTTCTTTAAATAACCCTTATCTAGTTAAGTAGTTCAGTGCACATACTCTGGAACTTCCAATAGGTTGAATCATGTCACCTTGAATTTATAATGTTCCATCAGCAATCTTCAGGATTTCAGAATAAGAATACATTTAGAAGCAATCATTACAGATATAATTAAAGATGATAATGTTCTAGACTGAGACTCTAATCAAATAGGACTCAAATCCAGATATTTTTTTAATTGGTGAAGCAGTGATTTTCTTTCTTTAAAAAAATAGAGTTACTTACATATAACTTAGGAGATATTCACAGTGAATAAGGTATTAGTCAAATGCAGTGGTACAAGGTAGGAAAACCTTCCATAATCAGATGACTTTGAAAAATATAAGCCTGGGTCTCTGAAGTCTTATCCTTAACAAGGAGAAATTTTGACATATAATTCCAACACAGAATACCATGTAAAAAGAAAAAGTTGACATTAGGTGAAGAAAGGTTTGAGGAGCAGAAGCAAAGAGTGAGGCATGAATTATCATCAGTATTTAAAGCCCCAAGAAGATAAGTGCCTTGCTACCTACCTAATGATAGATAGACTTCAAACTTCAAGAAGTCAGAGAATGTATTTCTACTATTCCACATTAACTGTTTTGAGGTACTAGATAGCATCAACTCTGACAAACTAATAAAACACTTTCTTATGTGTTCAACTAAAAGCAAAGTATATAACCTCTCTCTGTTTCAGTATCTTCATGTGTAAAATGTGAATGCTTATGATATTTGACACATTATTATTATTACTATTATTATTATATGAGTTTGACATAAACTTTAAATTGTGTCTATGCATATTTCATTTTAGAAGTTATACCCTTTGTCATCCACTTATGCATTGCTAGAAGGCCGACCTTATCTATTTATTATATATATATTATATATATAATGCTAAATATATATTTAGCATTAGGTATGGAGGAGAAACTTAATATTTTCTTTATTTTTGTAGTCTCAGGATTCCTATGGTTTATCTTGACAAATAAACTGTTTCCTAGTTTCATTGTCTAGAAATCCTGAACTCTTACTTCAATCTTGTCATAAAACATATTGTCAGTACTGTTCAGACTGTGGTGAGTAAGATGATATCTCCTCTAAAGTAAAGCTATTGCTTAGTCCTTCCAAGTCTCAAATTGTCCATATATTAGATGAGATCATTGAGCCAGATTATCTCCAAGGTCCTGTCTAATTTCAAAATTCTGCAAATCCAGGTCTATGACTATAATTTAGGAAGTCAGGGCACTTGAAGAATGAGTTACATTTGATCATTAAAGAAATAACAAAATATCTCACAAATCAACTGAAGGCACTCTAAGGGAATGAAGACTGTACTTGGCAAGGCTCACAGTGTGCTTTTGCTAGGTCATTAAAACGAGTAAGACCTTATGTGCACATCTAAGTAATTTAATGGTTCAATTTCTCCACAAACCATTCAAAGAATCATAGGTCTTCCCCCTGTCATGAGCTTCCCAGAATTGTTCCTATTTTTTATATCTCAAGTAGTTATTAATAATGATTCCAAGCCTTATAACTTCTATACTAATCAGATATTTCTTCTTTAAAAAATCATGCATGCAGTTTCAATTTTTAAAATGTGTTCATATCAAAGCAATTGCAACTGGAATTGAACAGTAGTAGGCCGGAAATAGTTGAATTTATTAATGCTAATCTAAAATACAGTTGAAAACATTACAACAGTGATTTCAAAGAAAAATTTGCATCAAGACCTTCTGGATAGTTATCTTAGATATTGGTTTTCTACCTACTTGTTGCCAGATTCTGGTTTAAACAATCTGAAGGGAGGAAGTGGAGTTGTTGTGGTTTAGGGGTACCTCCCAAGGGATAAGAGTTTGAAATCTCCAGGCTTCGGTGTGGTTTATGTTGTTGTGGTAATACCTTTAAAAAATGGATTATAGAGAAATGCAATTATGTCACTGAGAAAACTATCCTCATATTAGAATCAAGTTCTTGTGTGATCTCACTTATCATGGCAGTTGAATAATATGTAAAAAGAAGAATGATCCTTGTATGTTTGAAAATTCCTGCTTAAACACATGATTACACATTTTTTCCCAGAATGCATTGTGCTTTAAGTCCATCACTTCAGGCTAAATGCATGAATAATATTTTAATATTTTTGGTTTGGGGAAATTAAAGTATAGTCATATCATTTTCCTTGTTCCATTTCTTCCATCCAACTCCTCCCATCTATCCCATTCTATCTCAAATATATGACCTATGATATATCTCACATTTATGTGTTTTTATATTACATGTATATTATATAATTATATATTATATAAAACCTATTGAATCCATATGATGTTGCATGTATTCATATGATTTCAGGGGTACCCAATTGGGGAACTTTTTACTGGAGCAGACTATTTCTTTTGTTTACAGCATTCCTTATTTGCCTGGTAATACTTTGTCTGGGGTTGGGACCCAATGAGACTTCCCCTTTTCACGTTAGCATGTCTATATATGTCATTCAGGTGTTGGTTAGAAAGCCATTATACATTTTATTAATTTTTATATTTATTTCACAGAGAAGGAATGTGGATGTACACCTGTGGAAGTGAATGGAAAGTTTACAGGAGTCAGTTCTCTTCTTCCAGGGGATTGAATTTCCAGAGATTAAACTCAGGTTATCAGGCTTGACAACAAGTGTTACCCACTTAACCAGCTGGCTCTGACCATGATGCTTTGATTTAGTAATAAAAATTCTTTAGGAAAAAAAAGACAAGTGATATAATTTGGAAAGCTGTAGAATCATTAAGTTACTATTTATTTCTATTAATAATCTTATTCAAATTCTTCGATTAGCATGGTTCACTTTAAATTTCAATTTTCTGGTCTGGTGATTCTTTTGGAAAAAGAATGAGATTTCTTTCCTCCCTATTTCTACTTCAGTGTGTAAGGTTCCAAGAATATAGTCAATTTTTTCTAAGTATGATTAAAGGAAAACTTAATATTAGTCAGTTTTACTGTGATAAGACATCCTTTCAAATCACTGTGGATTACCAATAAAAATATGTATTTCTTGCTCAAGTTATGTGGTGGTTACAGCTCAGTTATGGTTCTGCTTCAGTCTGAAGCTTGGCTTCACATTGTTGTATATTTCTATTTCTTAAATTTCTGTGAAAACAGCAGCCCCTATTTGATATTTTTTTTTTCTACAACAAGGGACTAGAGACACTTAAGATTAAATCCTCTTCTGATACTTGGCATAAATCATGTTTACACATTCCACTCCCCAAACCAACTCATATGTCCAATGCTGAGAATTGGATTGGGATATACACTTCATCTACATGGAAGCTTAACCGAGTACATGGTGAATTTAAGTAAGGACAGAGAACTCTGTAACAGCAAAGGAAAAACGGGGTGTGAACAATTTGATCATCTAACAGTTGGTTCAATTAACAGCTCTGATTTAAACTGCAAAAGTGTTTCTTTTTAAAGAAACCATCCATTTCCACTGATGACATCTCAAGTGGTATTGATTCTAATACTATGATAAAGTTTTAAAGCTGAAATGCAAAGTTTTATGGTCAATGGTTAATAATAAATTTTAGACATTGATAGCGCCTTTATTTTGGCACAGTGCCATTGATCTCTCCCTTCTCTGTTCCTCACTTCCCTCCCTCTCTCTCTCTCACATACACTCGTATGTGCAAACACCATTAAGTTCATCATTAATCTGTGTGTAAGTTATTGAATACTTAGTATGTGATACAGTGCCTGCCCACAGAGGCCAACCTCAATAGATGTTATTGTGTGAATAATTTAAGGTTAAAAGTCACTTGGATTAATATGACAAATAATAAAGTATGTTATACTAGTATAATTTGGATACATTTGTAACATTTCTGAAAGTTTATGGCTTCTTTTACTATTTGCTCATCTTTTTCCTGATATGCATGGGAGTTAGGACAATAGATAAAAAGATTTACTGGACTTGATTGTTCACAGCTATCTTTACTGTATTGTTCTTCTGGAAAATAGTATGAAAATGTTCTTTGTGATAAATTCAGGGACTCTGCTTCGGTGATGATGGCATACAGAGCTTTGTGCAAGACACTTGCAGTACAGCAAGTAATTGATGAATGCATCCTGTAACTTGAACTTTTCTTTCGTATATTATTAGGTCCAAAGTGATCAATTTATTTTTCTATTAATTTTGAAAATTCTTCCTTGTATCCTCTAGTAACTGACAAAGTACCTCAATAGACAAAAGAATATACTATTTGAGACCATTCTCGAGCATAAAGTTTGGAGATAAAGTTTTGCCTTTAGTACTCTCGGCCCTTGGTTCAAATTTGTTTTCCATCACATTTTCTGTGAAAAAGACAAGATTGGGGCAAGAAGGAAAATAGAGTTAATATTACCTATGAGACTCTCTAAAGCACAGTTCTGATGAACAGACTCTGCTTCAAGAAGTATAAGCACTCTTCTTCCCATGATACTCATGCATTGTTCCTCTGGCATATAAAGAGTGATTATAGGTGGATTTTTTAGTTAAAAGTTCATATCTGAAACTGCAGCAAACTCACAGTTTAGACCCCCATTCAGTCTCTAAAGTTTGGGCAATTTCTCAATTTATCTCCTTCTAATTCAATAATTATTGTTTTCAAGGATGCTATTTGTGTTAGAAATAGCCACTTTGTAATCTATTAAAAAAAACCTAGTCTGCTTTTAATTTGTTGATTATCAGTCTGTAAAGTGGAGTGTTTAAGTGCAAAGTATTATAAAATAAATGAGATATCTATATTGGCTATATGAAATCTCCTAAATGATGATTAATACACCTTCAGAGAATTCTGGTTTTCAGGTTTTTTTTCCTCTCATATAAAATTTCTAAAAGACAGTTTAATTTCTAAATGGAGAATATTAATTGTTTTCAATAACATCACACATGCACTTGTGTTTAATTATTTTTTGCTATAGCTGTTATTACTGAATCATATAAACTTGCATACATGCAATATCAGCACTAGTGAACCTGAGGAAGGAGGACCTACAGTTCAAGGACAGCTTCTATGACAGAGTAAGTCTGAGACCATTCTTGGGTATTTGAGACCTGTAAGAGGAACTTATTTTTCATAACAGTTTGTGTATAAATGCAAGATCACAGAATTAACTGGGTTAATTTTTCTAAGGTCTTTTTATTTTCTTACTAATGCTCACCTTTTGTTGTCTCTACAAATAGTTGACTGTCTATCCCTGTGTGTCAGGTTCTTCTTCTTCCAAACACACTGGCTTACTGGATTATAGCCACATCCTTTACAGATAATTTTGACTAAATATTATGTTAATTATTTGACCTCCAAGTACTAAGTAATAAGGATTAATGTTTTAAAACATGAATATTAGATGACAACAATGAACCCAAAATATGACCTTATGATTGAGAGCAAGTATAATGGTATTCTATTTTTCATTTAAAATTTCTTTTAAAATAAGTAGGGCTCATCACATGATTTCCTGTTATAGGTCAAAGTCATTTACTGGTATGTTGTATGAGGAAAACCATGGATACCAATTGGTAAGTTTTTCATTGTTACTCTATGTAGGAACAATGAAAATATGTTAAAATCCATGCTTCTTAAATGTACAAGTCAAGGAATATTCACAAATATAGCAATCGACAGGTTGAGAAAATGGATGTTCTCTATCATAAAAATTCTCTCCTTACCCACTTGTCTTTGAAACCTCTGCCATAAGGCAATTACTATTCTAATTTCTTCTGAAATAGAATCCCTTTTGCATTCTTTAATAATAAATAGGTGTTAGAAGATGGTATATGCATGATTGGCTTACGTTGTGCAGTATAGTATCTACAAGATTCATCCCTGCTGCTTTATGCTGTTCCTTTCTTTTTACTGCTGAAACTAATACACAGTATGAATATATAACAGTGAAACTAATACACAGTATGAATATATAACAGTTTTTAACCATTTTCATATGCATTTATATTTAAGTTGCTCTTAGTTTTGCAGCATTATGAAGAGGTCTACTATGAACACTCTTTTTCATTAAAATATTTTTAAAAAAGTTAGAATCACAGCAAAAGTGACCAAGAAGTTCAGCAATTTTCCTTACATGCACTGTATGCATAGATGCGTTTGACATTATTAACATCCAGGCCTAGAGGGATCCAAATTTTGCAGTTCATAACCCTGCAAATATATATCATACTTTAAGTTTATATTTAACCTGATAATTAATTCTTGTTATACATTTTGGATCTTTGCACAAGTGCATAATTATGACTACTTCCGTGCCCACAACAGAAAATTTTCGCAACCCTATAACTTCTCTGATCCTGATAGTGTACTCCTGAAATCCCAGCACTTGAGAAGCAGAGTCAGGGCAACCACTTCAAGTTTTAGACCAGCTGTACAAGATGAGTTGCACGCAAATCTGTGCTTCATAATTACCAAAATTTCAGGGTATCTCTTTGCATTCTCTACAATAAATAACAGGATTCCTGTCACAGAACACCTTAGGATTCAGTACCATCATTTCCACCATAAATCTTGTTCTTAGAATCACTTCCTTTTAAGAAAAACAATGGCAAAAGCAAAATTAATTTTATTAAATCTTATCAGATAAACTATTAAAGTTATTATGAGTAATATTTTCTCAATCCCAATATAACTACAGCATTGGAAGCTAAATTATTATTTGTTCTTATTGTGTGCATTGACATTCCGCTCAGCTTTGTCATTAGTAACCTTCTCACTGTGAGACTAAATTAAACAATAAAAGAGCAGTATCTGCTAGTCCTGAAAATATACAGATGAAAATGCCCTAGTGCATACTAGAAATTAAAAATGGTATATATGGTTATTTGAATGAGATATCTCTCATACTCTCTGGTATTTGGATGCTTGGTTCCTCAGTTTTTGATACTTTTGGGAGAGGTTTTATCAGGTATGTAATTACTGGAGGAAGTATGATTTTGGAAATGGGTTTTGAAGCAGGATGATCATGAATTTTGAGCTAGTTCATGCTACATAGCATCAGGTTATATTATATGATACAGTGGGATCTTAAATCTTAAAAAAAAAAAAATAGAAGGCCAGAGAGAGAGAAGGGAAGAGATGGGGGGATAAACAAAAGATTTAATAACCAACTACAATAATTATTTTTGTCCTCTCTGAGATATCAAATTCTCTAGTGTCACTATTCTTGCATGTTGCAACATTATTAAGCAAAGTAAGGATTATGTGAACACAAAAATGCTGATAGCATAAATTTCCATCGGATAGTCTATATGGCTTCAAAATTATTAATGGGTAGATATTACATAGAGCATAGACACCTTGGTCAAGCAATAATTCAATGTTAAAGTAAGAAAGAATGGCTAAAATTTCATTTTGATCCAACAATGCACAATTTAAAATACAATAATTGATTTGTGAAAATTTTCATATATTTTTTAATTTTCAGATTCTGAAACATAATAGGAATGTAAAATCAAGGAATAAAAGCTACAGAAAATAAGGTATTTGTGCAGTTTTATTTTTAATAAAGGAAAATATTTAATTGGGGCTTACTTATACTATCAGAGATTTAGTCCATTATCAGCATGACAGGAAGCACGACAACATGCAGGCAGACATGGTGTTAGAGAACTAGTTTATAACTGTACATCTGGATCTGCAGGCCAAAGGAAGTATTTCTACAGTTGTGAGCTAATTTCATTATAAATGTTTTTATGATACAAGATTAACATATAGTTTTATTATGAGATGATGAAGTAGAACACATTAAGAAAAAGGGCAATGGATATAAAGTAAAAGGCAGCAATTTGCAATCCCCGTTTTTCTGAGACCTTTCTATTTCCCATAAAGGAAGGAGAAAATATAGAATAACCTGTGTAGGAGTATATAACTTTTGTGGCAATAGGTTATATTTTACTTGGTAACAAACTAAGAGAAAATCAATTTAATCACACTAATTCATTATTTATTTATTTATTTTTAATTCTTGAGGTGAGACAAGAGTGGGGAAGAATGATGCATTACAACAATGTATAAATTATATATACATACATACATACATACATACACACATATACATACATACACATATACATACATATATATACATACATATACATATATAGGATGAAACCCATTGTTTTAAATGCTAGATTAAAACTTAATTTTTTAAAAAACAATTTCTTACTGATTTTCAACCATAATCTATAAAAAGTATCAAAGGAAGCAATGAATATCTAAAGATAGAAAAGGCTTCCTATGCAAAACCACCTCCAAAGAAGCCACTCACACTATATAACAATTGTCTTTGCTTTCCTCAATAGATAACGACTATTGCCACAATTATGGCAAAAGACTAGTTACTTGGTTGCTAAATCAATGTGACTAACTGTGGGTATTTCTTTTTCAGCTATTTGTTCTCAATACCTCTTCTATTCCAGATTTAAACAGCCTGTCTATACCTCATAAAGCAAATGGCAGCTCATATTGCTGAATTGCTCTATCTCATTCAAAATTTATGACTTGCACTTTCTATTTAATATTCTATGTGATGTTTGGCAACTCTGATTGCAACTGCCAAATTCAATCTCTTACCAATAAGCAGGCAGTTGCAATCAGTTTTTGAACACTTGTGGTATAACTGGGAGTGATCTCTCTCCATTTTCTTTTAAATCACACTTCAGATAATCTTGTTCCTGGTAGGGGGACAGTTTATTGTCAAATATACAGTGAGTAGGGGGTGTTTATGATTTTGAACATGTTTCTATCGTGGCTTCCCCCCTGCTGTCTTTCTGACAGTCTCGGTTGTTAGTCCTGCCTTTTATGTGCTGAAAATAAACCCTGCAATGCAAGAAGTCTGGGCAGCCTTGGCAGCCCACTGAGGAGTGGGGATTACTTTAGCTGCAGCCCCAGATTACTTATAGTAAAAGAAGCATTTCACAAAATTTGCAGACTAGACTAAAGTTGCAAAATAGTGTTTTCTATCTATAAAAATGACAATTTCTCTGAAAATTTGGCCCATGTTTTGCTACAATGTATCCATTTATAAAATATATTGTTTAAGATTAAATTGCATTTGTAATATAACTTTATTGACCTACTTATCTTAAATCAAAGTGTATAGAATATTTCATCTTATTTCATAATCAATAGATGCATTTGTAGTAATACCCTATAGTAATAGTGATAAAGAAAGCAATAAGCAAAACCTCTAACTGAATGGACAGTTTACTTCCATAAACAAATACATTTTCTTACATATACTAAGACACAGACACCCTTTTGCATCAAAGTAAGTATCTTATTAAATCTACATTTGTAAGAATCAGATAGCATGTAATGATTAACATTTAATTCCTTTCAAAATTACTAACAAGACTACTGGGTAGTGTTTGTCATACCTGAGGTGTATTTGGATATTTTGAACTGGATCTCTGTGTAAGCTTAGGTTTCTGAACAGTTTCTAATTATTATCTTTTTTTCCTCCTCTACCTTTCTCTCTCTCTCCCTGTCTCTTTCTCTGCTTGTCACTGTCTCTGTCTCTATTTTTCAGTCTCTGTCTCTCCTGTCTTTGTCTCTGCCTCTCTGTCTCTCTGTCTCTGTCTCTCTCCTCTTTCTCATTTCCCCATTTTGTATTAGTGAAATTTTGTCACAGTGAAAAATTGCATCCTTTATAAGTTGCAGTAAATTCATTGCTAAAACTGCCTACTTATTATAGACATTTTACTTGTAGTGATTTAAGTTTGAGAGTTTCAATTTACACTTTCCTTTGTTTATAATCTTTTTGTATTATTGCTTAAACACAAGTAAACTGTTAATATAATGGTAAAGGAATTATTTATACTTAAGCCATTTGAAATTCAAAATTAAGTTTATTGCATTCTTTCACAAAGTATAACCTCTTTTTAAATTATATTGTAGCCACCTCACAGTTGTAATGCTTTATTGCACCATATGGTTATGGTAGGAAAATAGATAAAAGAATGCTCACCAGTGAATTTATCAGCAGGGTTATACTGCCTAGATTTATTTTTATCATTTTTCCAGTCTTTGAATGTGTTGTTACCTTACTCTGGCTTTATTTTCTCCACTCTGAAAAGGGAAAGAAAATAAATTCATGCAATCCTTAAAGGTGAAGGATTGGTTAAATGAGTGAATTAGGTTCCGTATCTGGCTATATAAATGTAAAGGGACACACAGAGACACTCACATTATATGTATTCTGGCTTACTGTAGCTCTCAACATACTCTGACAAAATGCAGAAATAACATAGTAAAGGTCACATTTAAAATTTTGATCAGGAAGAAAGAGCTATTTTACAGGGAAATAGTAGTAAATTCTACTGAAGCAAGAAGTGTTTGCAAGAAAGTGTGACCTAAATGTCAATGGATATGTAGTGTGCTCTGAGATCTCAGTCATATTTTCTAGTTCTCTTTGACAGCATTACTCAGTGGGATGGAAAGTGCATGACCAGTGATTGAAATACAATGCTCTTCCTTACAAGGGCATGCAACTCTGGACAAACGATTTAATCTATAGAATCTCAGATTTGACCTCTAAAGTGGGAATTTTTATACATAAAGCATCTAACATAGGGCTTGCTTTGCTGCTTGTAGATTATAAAATAGTATATACTATAATAATTTTTAGTTGAATCTAAGAATAAAGACCTATCAGAACCCTATGTGGTATGAAATTGAGGTTTTGCTTTATTTCTGAAACCATTTATTCAGTAGTAGAAAATTGTCATCAGTAAAAAAAAAAAAATCAAACTCTATATGTTCCTTATATTTTGGCTCTGATGTTCACTTCACTATGCAAATGTAAATACAATTCCTGTTTCTACACAGCTCTAATTTCTTAACCTTGTGGTATATAGATTAAATTTTTCTTATATTTTAGCTTAAATATTAAATTTTAAAAGCTGCTGATGTGGATATTCCAGTGGAACTAAAGTCTGGACAAGTCCTACTTCCTAGAAAGAAACAAGTCTGAAGAAACAATTCAGAAATTTTAGGAAGAAAGCAAATGGAAATATTATGACTCATATTCTAACTAACAAATTAAACTAATGACTTGGCATTATGTGCTGGCAAATGTATGCAAATAATTTAAACTTTATATTCAAATAAATACTAGATAGAGTAAATGAACTAGCACTGGATGATGATTCTAGCATAAAAGAGAATACTTTGACATCAGAGCAGAAAACAAAACAAAAAACAAAACAAAACAAAATAAAAGAACAACAACAACAAACATAATGTGGTTCCCAAATTAACACCAGCATCCCAGTTTCAGAGACAGGTAGATTTCTGTGAGTTTAAGGCCAGTCTGGGCTACAAAGTTAGTTCTGGCACAACAAAAACTTCATAGTAAGAAATTGTCTCTAAATCACATCAAAAATGAAAAGAAGAGAAGTGAAGCCTGTTAAGGTTCATTCCACATTTGGGAAGCAGAGCTCCTCCCAAGTTCCCTCCATCCAATTCAAAGTTCCCTTCATTCAATTCATTTGTGCTCTCCATTTCACTCTCACATTCACACCCTCTTTTGCTATTATTACATATATGTATATGATTGCATAAATGTATGAATGCAAATTGCTGAGTCGATTTTGGCTCCAAGATTAAGTCCATTGTAATAGATAACCAGTTAGGGGCTTATCCCTGGGAGAGGCAAATTCTTCCTCTCTCTGTAATCATTGGTGGCCTATAGCTCCTTGTTGAATAGCTCATTCCTGGAAGCTCATACCTGCAATCTCAGTATTTGGGAAGCTAAGGAAGGGTGATAACAAGTTTGATATCAGCCTTCATTTCAAAATGAAGTTTACTTAAAAAAACTGAAATGATAAACAAATCAAGAACAGCAGCAAGTCAACAAAAGTTAAATAAATGGAAGCTGGCCATGTTGAGAAATCATATATTGCACTAGTCTTTAGAAGTAGAGGCATGAAGAGAGTTGTTCAAGGGCACATACTAAATTTATGAGTATAAGGTCTTTGTATACTATATAAGACATTGACTCAAAAGCAAAAATTAAAAAAAAACACAACAAAATATCCCTGAAGAAACAGAAATGAGAAAGTGTCATAGATATACATGAAGTATTTAAGATTAAGTATTCCTTTCAAAACTATGATATCTGTATAATGGTAATGTTGCAGATGATATTCCCTGAAACAATAAAATGATACAGGACAAAAATTCTTTCTTTTTACAAAATTAAGTCTTTAAAAATCAAGTTTTAGGCCCCATAGGTAGAAATGTTAATCTTGCTGTATAACACCAGTAAGAGATTAGTAACTCATCATCACAAATTATATAAAGACATAGTTGGTGACTAAATGAGATTGAACATTTCAGTCCTCCAGGCTAGTAGCATGCACCATGCTTTATTTCTTTATAAGATCCTCCTAATTGACTACTGCATATCAGAGATTATAGTTCTAAAGCAAATCTCACTGTTGATTCTTTGTCTATGTATGCTTTTAAAACTATAAGAAGAAACCTCTTAAACCTTAGGGTACAAGAGTTGTTAGATAAAAAGATTTGTTTTTCATTTCTTTTGTAAGTTAAAAATATAGTTTCTTTAAATTAAGTCAGTAAGGACTTAGTGTTCTCCCGCTTTTAAATATCATCATGTTCTTGTCACACCATGTCTTAGGGGTTTACTGCTGTGAACAGACACCAAGACCAAAGCAACTCTTATAAGGACAGTATTTAATTGGGGCTGGCTTACAGGTTCAGAGGTTCAATCCATTATCATTAGGATGGGAGCACAGCAGCATCCAGGCAGGCATGGTGCAGGAGGAGCTGAGAGTTCTACATCTTCATTTGAAGGGTGCTAGTGGAAAATTGACTTCCAGGCAGCTAGGAAGAAGGTTTTCAAGCCCACACACACAGTGGCAGACCTACTCCAAGGCCACACCTCCCTGGGTCAAACAAATTCAAACAACTATACACCCTTTTGTCAAGTTATTATTTTATAGGAACCCAGTCATCCTCAGACTATCATTGTGAGAGTTTCCAGTCTGATCAGTATTTTTTTCTGTTGCCTCTCATTTACCCATCAAATTATGAACATATATTTTCTTCTTTAAAGATTTAGTGGTGAAGACTTGATTTGAGAATACAGGTAGAAGTAGATTTGGTAGAAAAAGCAATGCCATATGTGAGCTAAAAGATAATGATAGGAATTTTGACAAGAATTGGGCATGGCTCTCAGTCTTGAAACATTTATGAGAATAGGGGTAAGATTGGTATTAAATTGAAACTTGGAGATTTGTAATTTTCATACATTTTAGCTATTAAGTTAATACATAAGTTCTATCATTTAGAGTTTGAAAGGCATTATGAATCAAACATGTTAGAATTATGTGTCTCCACTTAAAATTTATATATGTATATATATAAAGTAAATATATGTGTATATATGTATATATTAAAAGTAAATGTATATATATATGTATATATATATATATATTACTGTACTTTATAAAGTATTCTTCTGAACAAATATTGCACTCTGGTACATAACTGGCATTTTTTTTCTCCCAAAGGTAAAATACCAGCCTATTATATTAGCCAGCTTTTCATTATTTTAACCAATACCTGACAAACAGGTGTTTACTGTGGCTTGAGTTTTAGAACTTTTAGGCAATGATCTGCTACTTTCCTGATGTGGGATTTTGGAGGAGCATGGTGGTAAGAGGACACAGTGAAACAAAATTGCTCAATATATGGCCATGAAGCAAGTACAGAAAGAATAGTACCTGGGTAACACCTCCTTTAGAAGGTATGCTCTTAATAAAACAAAGACCTACCTATAGGTCCTATCTCATAAATTTCAACCTTCAACCCAAGAATAGTAAGCTACAGATCAAGGCTTATAGCATAGAGACCTGTGAAATACATTCAATATCTAAACTCATCATTGACACATAGTAGACTATAGTTTCAACTGTTGCAACGTTGAAAATTCATCCTAGGAACCCTTCTGTAAAGTCCATCTTATCTTTGTTCTTTTGTTAAAAAGAAAAGAATAAAATAAAATGAATTTATGCCTTGCATAGTCTAATATACAATAGTATAGCTGGCAAAACGTAGAGTCTTACTCCAGCAGGAACACTTAGAAAAACAAACAGTTGAATCTTAGACTGAAACAACATTGCAAACAAAAGAGGCAAACATTGTATACTCTAGTTCTGTGTCCAGCATCTGAAGCATACTGTGCAGGATGTGATCTTCTAAATGCTTGCTCAGCCTTGATACTAAAGCTTTGCAGGTTGCAGTTCCCATGGTCATTATCATTGGCTCTTCCTACTGCTGACCAGTCTCTTACCATATGGCCTATACTTGCAGCCTTTCAAATTTGTTTGCATCCCTGTGGTATATTTGCCTTCACTCTCATTTGACTTCACTTTCATAGTATCACATACCATCCTGTCATGGGCTGCTTGCAAGAACTTACTCTGTCAAGTTTTCTTTCCTCTTCATAATTATTTTATTTTTATGTCAGCAAAACTAGTAGTATTTTGAGAATACCAAGGTATGATGACAACAGAGGCTGTATCTGGCTCATCTGATCAACAGTGGCAAGAGATGCAGAGTTCTCCAGAAACACAATCAAGCCCTCATTTCTAGTGTTGCAATGTAAAACACATAGGTTATTTTTAGTGGTGCTAGGTTTTTTTTTTTTTTATAATCACAATATTGAAACTGCTAGTGAACATTTCTCAAATTTCTACTAAGGAAAATTCCTAGAATGGAATTACTCCATCAAAAGTCATGCTTCAACAGATAGGGAATCTAATTTTAATTTACATTCTCTGGTAGTAGTGCTTAATCCTGATTAGAATGCAAAGGCAAATTAAGAGTTTGACCAGACGATTTGAATGGAAGTTTGTAAATATTAAGACAAACTTCTAATTTCAATATAAGTTTATTTATACTTTCTATTTTATATTGAGACCCTTCTTATTTTTTAGATAAAAAAGGACGCAAGACTGCTGTTATACAGACCCATTGTAATCTGAGTGTGACATGTTAATTGAAAATCTGTTTAGGAAAGAATTCCAAGAGATGTGCAAATGCTGAACATGACCTAATTAACATTTCAACATAACTTTGTTGCACTTTTATTTTTTTAATTCTCTGATTGTTGCTTTCTGGATTCATCTTGATTAAACTCTGTGAAGGGTAGTTTGTGAGGACTATGAATTACAGCTAAGTGAGGAAACACTAAGAAGTGAGGCTAAAGTGTAGTGCCTAGTCTGAATGAGTTAAGGAACAAGGAACCCACCTTCGAATCTGCAGCAGATTAAAACATTTTAAAACTTGAAATGTTGCTTGTTAGCTGACTCTTCCTGAAATACTGCTTATTGCTTCTCTCTTCTACATTTAAGGCTCCATTTCACTCAGTGCTGTGCTGCAGCAAAATTGCCACCATGAGTAGATAATAGAAAACAGGGACTGAAAAGGGGATATTTGGCTTCTGTTGCATTGCACATGACAGTTAAAACCAGGAATGTATGCCATGCTTGTCTGATTACAAAACCTCTTTCTTTGAAAATATGTGCAAAACCAAATACAGTAAACCAAACTCTCATCTTTGTCCAATCTGGCAAAGCTGCTACACTGGGTTCCTAAATACAAAACT
>NC_045030.1:120231223-120232227 GCF_008632895.1 Mastomys coucha
AACTTCCATGAAGACTCTAAATCTGAGTTCCAAAACATTTCATTTTTTGTGGCACCCATGAAGTTTAAAGTGAAGTGGTGAGATCTCAGTTAATCAGAACAGGTAGCTTGTTAGCTAGATCATTGTTCATGTACTATTTTCCAGCTCTGTTCTTGCAGTAAAGCAGCATCTGCAGCAAGGACCTAAAATGACAGTGTACAATGTGTATTGTGCTAAAGGTTGCCTAGCAATACTTCATTAGAGAAAATAAAACAGCATTGTCCTCTTTTAAAGGCATCCACGTTCCCAGATGAGAATAAATACAAGAGAACATATATCCTGATCTTGGCAGCTTAACTTTAGCTACGAAGCTGAAAAAGTTGTCATAGAAAAATAATTCCCATGTCCCAGGTATTATAAAATCTCCAGAAATGACTGCTTTTAGGATGATAAAACAAAACAAGGGCATCTACACAGATGTGAAAACATCAAACTCCTCAATACTGTTTTAGGTAACTCTTAGAATGAGTTGCAGTGTATTCTAGTCTGTGACAGTCTCCACATGACACGTGTTAAAACGAATTGCTAATGGCTCCACCCTGAGATAGTATGCGGGCATCTTTATTATTATTCTCAAAATCCCACATGACACTAGCAGTCAAGATTTTTAAATCCATTACCATGAGACACATAAAACCTCATATAACTTTTAGACGTCAGAGGATACTGCCTAATAGTGGGCTGTAAGACTGCATAGGCTCATTTGCTCTGCAGAAAATTTGAGCTAAACACTGACCTTAACAAATGTAAAGCCTCTGTGGTTTTTGAAGAGAGCCGCAATGCGGCCTGGAGATACTGCCCTCCTGTGGTGGCTTCTTTAATAACAACGTAAAGTAGTACAATTGATCTAAAGAATTTGGAGAACAAAGGTAGGTTATAATACAAGACTAATTTTTCTATATCAATGAAACTGCTCATAGATATTGATATGTAAGATTAATATTTCTTTATAATGAATCTTAAAC
>NC_045030.1:120233369-120234372 GCF_008632895.1 Mastomys coucha
ACCTCACAGAAGTGCATGGGGGCTTCACCAAACCGCAGCTTCAATAGCTCCACATTACGAATCTCCCTCTCAGGGCTGAAGCTGAATTGGTGGAGGAGGCGATCCGCAAGTAGTGAGTGGTACTCATTGATAAAGAGGTCTTTGCTGCCATAGATGCTGACCAGCAGGCTGATGATGTCTGAAGAGTGTCGCTTGGAACTCGACTTGACTGGATCAGCATCCACGGGGTCAGGGACCCAGTCCTCGGGCTCACCAGAATCATCCTCACTGTCCTGACCAGTCTCCAGGCAGGCCGGGTCAGTCTTAGATAGCTCAACAGCCAAGTCTCCAGTTCCATCTGAGTCCCCGGTTAGCCCAGCCACAATCTGCCGTACTGTGTCCTCTCGTGTCCTCAGGTAGCGACGGATAGGCTCACAAGCCACCTCTAGGATGACCATAGAGGGATCTAGCACACGTAATGCCTTGATGGCAGAAATGTAGAGAGTGATGATGTTACATGTGTTGACACCTGAGTGGAGGAGTTGAGTCTCTAGGGCCACCTTGAGGGACACAAGGAGATGCTGCCTCTGATCAGTCCTCTCCAAGCAGTACTTAAGATCCTCAATGGCTGGCCGAGAGTCTGGGAAGTCTCGGATGATGCTGAAAAGCTCCTCAATGCGTAGGCTGGCATAGATACGGTAGAGGAATCTCTGTACGTGGCACCGCCAACGACGCAGTGTGTTCCCAGCTTCTGGAGAAGTTGGTCTGGTGGGGTTGTCCTGAAGGAACACTTTGCCAAGCCAACCAACCACTCTCTCTATCCACTTGTGAAACTCACGCAAGAAAGAGCGCTCATACTCTCCTCGGCAGCGGTCTTCCATCCTCTCCCGGCTCACCTGATGCAGCGTGGTTGTCATGGCCTCAGCGCAAACCCGCTCCAACAGACTGAGCCTATGCAGGACCTGGCTGAGCTGGTTGAACTGCTCCAGTGCCTGCCGGCACCAGCACTGTTGCTTGTCACTGC
>NC_045030.1:120235593-120238824 GCF_008632895.1 Mastomys coucha
GGCAATATTGCCTTGAAGGTCGTTCTGCAGCACTTCTATGAACCACTCCTCCAGGACAGAGTGCAGACTGTGGCCCCTCAGAACCTCCACCGCTGCACGAAGCTCTTCCTCCTTCGGTGGGACTGCACCACTGGTCCGGGAAGATGCCAGCCCGGTGGCACCAGACCAGTGCTCACAGTATTCCAGGAAACCAAGAGCTCCTGTCCAGGCCTAGAGTCGCAGTCATCCTAGGCGACTATTGTCGCCACCGCCGCCGCCACTGCCACCGCCACACCCTCAGCCTCCATCACTGTCCACAAAACAGACCCGCCACTTGGTTATTTGTTAATAGCATCGACTTCCTTTTCCTAGTCAAAGGATAATGGTCGTCTGTCCTCATCAGGAATCAACCCCAAATTTTGTGATGAGTATAGAGCTGTTCACCATTTTCTATATCATCTAGCACACAATATAATATCACTTTTGGTGTATTTGCTTTATATCATACTCATTTCTCCAATGACCCATTTTTGTTGTTTTTACCTTTTTACTTTGAACCTAGAATGAAACTTCAAAGTACCCCCTTCAAAAATAAGTTTTAATATTAAAACTGGCTGGGCAGTGGTGGTGCATGCCTTTAATCCCAGCACTTAGGAAGCAGAGGCAGGAGGATTTCTGAGTTTGAGGCCAGCCTAGTCTACAGAGTGAGTTCCAGGACAGCCAGGGCTACACAGAGAAACCATGTCTTGAAAACAAACAAACATAAAAAACTGAACAGATAGTTGAATTAAAGTAGGCTACATTTGCTATTCCAAGCACTTCACAGAGAGATGAACGTCTTCCTTTCCAGACAAAATCATTGATATTAGTGAAAGCTTATGGTCTATTATATTTGCTGCAGATTCAAGATGAGGCAGAATTTAAAATATTTGTATAAAATGATGACTTTACGACTTTGAATATAATCTGATTACACAATTCACCTAGACAACTCAATGTCTTAAAGTGTCTTTTCTAATCCACAAACATCTAGCAGATGTCTCCTTATATTTGGGCTCTTTCAGATATGGCATTAAATAAAAGGACTAAGCCTAAGGACCTCGGATTGTTTTATAACTTAACATTTTGTTAATATGTTTTTCTGCAATAATTCTATCATTTCTTTAACTAAAATATTTACAAAATATTTCATCTTCTTCCTTGTTCCTAAAATTTATTATGTGGGAGGGCAGCCTATAAGATGCCATATTCTTAATTATGAGTGAGTCTGAAAATAGTTGTAAAAAAAAAGAAAATAGTTGTAAATAAAGTAAGAGCACCAGAATTCATTAAGGGGGTGATACATTTCCCAGTTGATGAAAACGATCCCGAGTATTCCTCAAACAGCTGCTATATAGGTTTCAGAAATTACTAGAAATATAATAACATAGAAGGGATATTTGAAATTTATGTAATTTTTGGTGTGTCCTGCATGGTAGAGATATATTATGTCATTTTAACTACATACACACACACATGTACAAACACACATGGGGGAGACAAAGACAGGGACAAAGACACAGAGTCAGGAAAGAAAATACAGCAAAATAATCCACTATAAGATGTAATTTAAACAAATATTTTACAAAGTAGAAATATAAAAAAATACCAGACATTGAACTTTCAATGATAGAACTCTAAAATAATATAACTAGAGACAAATATAAAATGTATATTTCAATGGATATTGGTACATTATTGTTTGTTCTAAGACAATAAAGTTGCTATCTTCCACAAAAAGAAATCATTTTGCAATGAAAGAATCAGAAAAAAGACTGATTAGAAACAGATGTCATGTTTGCTTGGATAGAGAAAATTTTGCATATTTTACTAGTTATAAAGCTATTGATCTGATAACTAACTGAAATGCTAAAATGAATTTTTAGATAACCTGGGAGTACCAAATGAAAGAGAAGCTATAAGAGAAGTTAGGAAAATAGAAAGAAACAGAATGAAAGTTTATTAAAGAACCTCCTACAAACAACCATGTCCTTTAAGAAAGAAGACTTCCCTACTGATACTAATAATCTGACCTCAATATAGAGCCATGTGGTAGGTACAAAGAGGACCAATAAAATAATCTCCCTTGAAGGTAGGACTTGCTAGCAGAAGCAATGTTGTTCTTCAATTATGTATAATTCAGAAGAAAGTAGCTTCAGATTGGATGGGATGTTTCTCTGAGAATGTCTTTGCAACTTAACACAAAGGTCAAAGACAAAGGCACTACTGTGTGTTGAACAAAGTTTGAAGTATTTATACCACTGCTATGTTTTTTCATGACAAAACAGATATACAAGAAACCCTAATTCTGTAGCATTTGCCTAAAGTGTCCTTTATTAACCTTGAAGAAGTAAATAGATATCTCAGTCTAGTATTCTCAAGAATTATCCAGATTACAAAGACAAATATGAGGTTTTAGCACGTGGAGGGTGTTTAATACAACATAATGAGGCTTAGCCATACCAGGGAGTTGATTATTGAGTTATGTGATAGGGGAACCACTGAAGTATGACATATATTAATATATAAATGATATTAGCCATTCAACAGAAATTAAAAAAATCATGTTTGTTAAATATCCATGAGAAGGAGAACAGGAAAAAAAGATGTTCAATGTGGTATTGAGAAGCATTGGAGTAAAATATATAGCACACTTTGGAGATTTTTGCTATGAGGAAAATTACAGGAGATAATTCTAGAAAGGGGTATAAATACAAAAGCTTATTAATGTATTAACTCAGGTTTTCTGGTGAATGAGACACTATGAAAAAATATATTTTTGCAACTATTGGCATCTACCAAAAGGAGGCAAATACTTTAAAGACACCCATGCATTCTAATGGTCATTTCAGCATAATTTATATTAGACAAAATATTAAAACAAGTATAGATAAATTAATAAATGGATAGAGAAAATAGAGATGTAAAATATTGATCAACTAGAAAGAAAACCTTGGTATTGATATTTTCTTAATATATATGAACATGAAGAACATGAAAATATAGAATCTTATAAAAAAAGTTGAGGCTATATAGATGGAATTATACAGTGAGTCAGCAACACATGTGTAGGATAAAACTGAGCTTAAGCTAAGGTACAGCACAAACCATATCTGAAAAGAATTTCACTGTACTTAGGGTCTTTTTATTGGATATTTCTTTATTTACATTTCAAATGTTATCCACTTTCCTGGTTCACTGCACCCCCTCTCC
>NC_045030.1:120239493-120253605 GCF_008632895.1 Mastomys coucha
GAATTTCATGAATTCATTCTTTTAATAGCTGAGTAGTACTTCACTGTGTAAATGTATCCATTCCATGTTTTCCTTATCCATTCCTCTGTTTAAGGACATCTGGGTTCTTTCCAGCTTCTGGCTATTATAAATAGGGTTGCTATGAACATACTAGAACATGGGTTGGAGAATCTTTTGGATATATACCCAGGAGTGGTATAGCTGGTTCCTCAGGTAATACTATGTCCAATTTTCTGAGGAACTGCCAGAAAGATTTCCAGAGTGGTTGTATCAGCTTGCAATCCTAGAACAATGAAGGATGTGTTTCTCTTTCTCCTCACTCTTGCTAGCATCTGCTGTCACCTGAGTTTTTGATCTTAGCCATTCTGACTGGTGTGAGGTAGAATCTAAGGGTTGTTTTCATTTGCATTTCCCTGATGACTAAGGATGTTGAACATTTCTTCAGGTGCTTCTCAGCCATTGAATATTCCTCAGTTGAAAATTCTTTGTTTAGCTCTGTACCCCATTTTTAATAAGGTCACTTGATTATTTGGAGTCTAACTTCCTGAGTTGTTCTCAAATATTGGATATTTGTCCTATATCAGATGTAGGATTGGTGAAGAACTTTTACCAATCTGTTGTTGACATTTTGTCCTATTGACAATATCTTTTGCCTTACAGAGACTTTGCAGTTCTTTAAGGTCCCATTTGTTGATTCTTGATCTTAGAGCAAAAGTCATTGGTGTTCTGTTCAGGAACTTTTCCCTTGTGCTCATGTGTTAGAGGCTCTTCTCCACTTTCTCCTCTATAAGTTTTGGTATATCTGATTTTATGTGGAGGTCCTTGATCCACTTGGGCTTGAGCTTTGTACAAGGAGATAGGAGTGGATCGATTTGTATTCTTCTATATTTTCTTCTATATTTTGACTACCAGTTGAACAAGTACCATTTGTTGAAAATGCCATCTTTTTTTCCACTGGATGGTTCTAACTCCTTTGTTAAAGACCAAGTGACCATAGATATATGGGTTAATTTCTGGATCTTCAATTCTATTCCATTGATCTTCCTGCCTACCTCTGCACTAATACCAGTTTTTATCACTATTGCCCTGTAGTACAGCTTAAAGTCTAAGATGGTAATTACCCCAGAAGTTCTTTTATTGTTGAGAATAGTTTTCACTATCATGAGTTTTTTGTTATTCCAAATGAATCTGCAAATTGCTCTTTCTAACTCTATGAAGAATTGAGTTAGAATTTTGATGGTAATTGCATTGAATCTGTAGATTGCCTTTAGCAAGATGGCCATTTTTACCATATTACTTCTGCCAATCCATGAGCATGAGAGATCTTTCCATCTTCTGAAATCATAGATTTCTTTCTTCAGAGACTTGAAGTACTTGTCATACAGATCTTTCACTTGTTTGGTTGTGTCACACAAAGGTATTTTATATTATTTCTGACTATTGTGAAGGCTGTCATTTCCCTAATTTCCTTCTCAGCCTGTTTATCCTTTGAGTAGAGGAAGATTACTGATTTGTTTGAGTTAATTTTATATCCAGCCACTTTGCTGAAGTTGTTTTTCTGCTTTAAAGGAATAGGCATTATCTGTTCTCATCTTATAAATAAAATATCAATGGTTAGTATGATGAGGGTATTAACATATTCATTTGTTTAATTATACTAACTACAACTATTTTTAACATATCCACACTAAAATCAATTAATTTTATGTTGATGGAAATTGACAAGCAAGAGGGAGAAATGGTATTTCCTTTTTAAGTGCTCAAATTTCTGCGTATATTCTATATTTTGGTGTGGAGGTCATCTCCCATGGTACTACCTTGAAGCATAGGCAGCCTTTCAACAATTATACATCTTTCTCCAAGGAGTGGTTGCATAAGCAGAAATTCTACAACTTGTCTTCCAAATACATTAAAAACAAAAAGTTGGGAGTATGCATCTGAATAATGATACATCCTGAAATACATGAGTAGATTGAGATATTATAAGGGTGTTGAGTTACCAGTATTAAATCATGTGTTCAGGGCAACAAGATTTAAGACAAATTTTTCAAATAATATTAGTGAGGTTTAGCATTAACTGACTCAGCATTACTATATATTCGTGAACATGTTTGCAAAGCAACATGTGAATGTAGTATAATCTTAAGTGGGTTTTCCATTTCTCAGTGAAATAAAAGTATAGCTATTTTATAGTGACAATGAACCTTATAAATCACATCACATCCTATCTTTAACATTTGGATATTAGGAAGCCTGTTAAATTTGTGGATGCTGCCCATGATCACAGAAGCTAAGTGGGGAAAGAACTAGACTTAGAAATATGAGGTCTTGTCTCAGTGTATTATACAACATTATGCAAGATTTAAAAGTACAAAGAACATATACACAACATTATGCAAGATTTAAAAGTACAAAGAACATATTTGCCAACATCAATAACATGTGGATTTAGTTCAGATACTGTGGCAGGGCATGACTGTGATTCATATTTAGTGCCGTTCTATCCCATCTCATCTATCTATCTATCTATCTATCTATCTATCTATCTATCTATCTATCTAATGTATTCACCTGTAATGGGTAGTTTTGGTTATACCCCTTGGAACTCCCAGCAAGTCACAGGTACACACCCATCCAGGAGCTATTTCAGATTCACAGATGAAAGACATACGCATATTAGCTCATTTTTAACCTGCCTTACTGGCTCAATGGCTGGGTTCTTCGAAGCCTCCAACAGCTAGTGTACCTTTACCTTTACTCTTTGATCAACATCTCCAAATTAGCCCTCAGCTTAGTTGCCTGGTTACCTTCTGTGAAGCCCATTGGTGTTGCTGCTCAAAATGCACCTGAGCTGCCCTTCCCTGAGCAGCTTTCCCATTCAACATACATTTTGGAAGATCTCCTCTATGTAGGAAATCTCTCCTATAGCTCTGAGTCTGTTCTGTCTCTCTTCCCCAAGTGTCTTGATCCTCTTCTTCTTCTCTCCTAGCTTGCTAGAACCTGGAAGTCCTGCCTCTTTCTTTGTGCCCAGTCATTTGTCACTGGCATCTTTATTGATTGATCAAGAACCAATTGGATACAAGGACCTTCAGTGTCAGTACTTGCAGATTTAAATCAAAGAATCAGAATCACTCCTCTACTTTCATCTACTCATTGACTGTAAAATATATCTATCTAATGTGTTTTGATCATACTCACTCCTATTTTAATCTCTCATAGCCCCTCTAAGTGATATCATCTAAAAACTTCTTTTCAACAAATCCTGCCCTATTTCATGCCTCGTTACTGTTTTCTTTCTGATCTACTGAGCTTATTCAGATGCTTGTATGAGTGAGTCACTATTTATGTGTCCATAGGCAACTTTTCACTGCTTATATCACTGAAGGAAATTACACTTAGTCCTCTAGCAATTATTATCTCTCCTTAGCCCTCATGGAAGGCAAGGGACCTCATGAGTCCTTACCTGCTGCGAGATAAAATGTGTGCATGATTTATTCAGGTAGAATTGAACATCATGAATTCCATAGTGCAACAGCTATCACACATCAATAAATACAAATGGTATTTATTCAGCATTCATACAAACCTTCTTATGTTCTTTCTGCCCTTTCTTTAGAAATGCTTCTATAATTTTCTCTGAATTCAGCTATCCCATCATGTTACTTATTTATCATCTCTGAATTCCCATTTGCTCATTCACAAATAGGGTGGGGTCACTGATGTCTTACTTGAATGTCCATTGGAAAAAAATGTGAATTTCTGCATTTCCTACATAAGTTTTAAGTATTCTGTAATCATTAGCTGGTATATGTGTGCATGTGGATGTGTGTTTCAATGAAGCAGGCATTCATTTGCCTATAAGTAATAGTAAATAAGATCTACACTTCATTTTTAACATAATATTTCTATTATTTAAAAATTTCACATAATACCCCTTGATTATATTTACTTCTCAGTCCTTCCACATCCATCTTCCACTATTGAAATCTTTCCCAAAACAAAAGAAAAAGAAAAAATTCAATTCCTATTTATATTGTTCATATATTCACTGGAATATTCTCAAATTCCCAGTGAGATGCTCCTCAAAGAAAACTTAGTCCTTCCTCCAGTCCCTGCCAAAATCCACTAGCAATGAAAAGCTATGTTTCTTCATTACTATCCAAAAATTTAAGAGCTCTCTTCAATGGATTCCTGTCTAGAGTGTTGTTTGTTTGTTTGCTTGCTTGTTTGTTTGTTTATTCCAGGGATGGACTTGGGAAGAGAGGTTGTCCCCAAAGCCCTATCTGTATCTAATTCTCAATTGTGAGTCTGTAGGCATTGATACCACTGCAAAAGAAGTCTTATTTCTCTTTGTAGATGGGGCATCACAGACAGATTACAGACTTCCATATGGTTTCTGACTACAGCTCATGCTGTAGGCATTAACATAGACTTCAGGGTAACTGAGACTATAGATATCAGCATGTCTTTATTGGGCAGCACAGAATGCAGATATACCAATGCCCTGCAATGTTAATATGGACCATGGACATGAATGTAGCTCCAGACACAGCAGGATCACAGACACCAACATGGTCCTCATTGGTTTCATATATAACAGACATCCTCACAGACTCAGGCAGTAGCACGGACCCCACATATTAACATAGCCTCCAGCAACAATATTCAAATGGTCTCTAATATACACAGACCCTGGATAACCCCATGACCTTTGATGATACCAGTAGATATCTATACTTCTTTTAGAAAAGGATATTTCAATAGGCTTCTTAATAGACTTAGGGGCAAGGTCTATGCTTGGGAAATCTTATTAACCCAGGTATAGCCTCTATCTTTCATAAAGCAATCAAAAGATCCAAATTAATAATAAAAATCATAGCTTGGCAGTGGTGGTGCATGCCTTTAATCCCAGCAGTTGGGAGGCAAAGGTAGGCTGATTTCTGAGTTCCAGCCTGGTTTTCAGAGTGAGTTCCACTATAGTCAGGGGTAGACAGAGAAATCCCAAACACTGGAAAAGCAAGATACAGAACTAAAACCATATATCCTGATGCTGATGCAGGAATTTAAGAAGGACATAAATAATTTCCTTAAAGAAAAACAGGAGAACATAGGTAAACAGGTACAAAACCTTAAAGAGGAAACACAAAAATCCCTTAAAGAATTACAGAAGAACACAAGCAAACAGGTGAAGGAATTGAACAAAACCATCTAGGATCTAAAAATGGAAGTAGAAACAATTAAGAAATAACAAAGAGAGACAATTCCTGGGAGGCAAAGGCAACAGAAGCTGCAGCCTTCATTCGTACTTCTGCACACAAGAAAGAAGGCTGATCCACAACCCTATGCACACGGGACATACCAAGGTAGAGCTGATCTCCCAGAAGTGCTTACACAGGCTTACAAACACAGCCAGGTATAGCAAGAACATCTAACACCAGAGACTGAGAGATGGCGAAAGACAAACACAAGAATCTTACCAACAGAAACCAAGAATACTTGGCATCATCAGAACCTAGTACTTCCAACATAGCAAGTCCTCAATGCCCCAACACACTGGAAAAGCAAGGTTTGGATCTAAAAACATATCTCATGATGAGGATAGAGGAAATTAAGAAGGACATAAATAACTCCCTTAAAGAAATACAGGGGAGCATAGGCAAAGAGGTACAAGCCCTTAAGGAAGAAACACAAAAACTCCTTAAAGAATTACAGGAGAACACAAGTAAACAAGTAGAAGACCTTAAAATTGAAACACAAAAATCCCTTAAAGAATTACAGGAGAACACGAGTAAACAAGTAGAAGACCTTAAAATGGAAACACAAAAATCCCTTAAAGAATTACAGGAAAGCACAACCAAACATGTGATAGAATTGAACAAAACCACCCAGGACCTAAAAATTAAAGTAGAAACATTTAAGAAATCACAAAAAAGGAGACAACTCTGGAGATAGCAAACCTTGGAAAGTAGTCAGGAGCCATAGATGCAAGCATCACCAACAGAATACAAGAGACAGAAGAAAGAATCTCAGGTGCAGAAGATACCATAGAAAACATTAAAACAACAGTCAAAAATGCAAAATGCAAAAAGCTGCTAACCCAAAACATCCAGGAAATCCAGGACACAATGAGAAGACCAAAACTAAGAATAATAGGTATAGAAGAGAGTGAAGACTCCAACTTAAAGGGCCAGTAAATATCTTCAACAAAATTATAGAAGACAACTTCCAAACAAACAAACAAACAAAAAGAGATGCCTATGAACATATAAGAAGGCAACAGAACTCCAAATATATTGGACCAAAAAAGAAATTCATCCTACCACATAAAAGTTAAAACACCAAATGCACAAAACAAATAAAGACTATTAAAAGCAGTGAGGAAAAAAGGTCAAGTAACATAAAGGCAGACCTGTCAGAATTATACAAGACTTCTAACTGGAGATTATGAAAGACAGAAGACATCCTGGGCTGATGTCATACAGACCCCAAGAAAACACAAATGCCAGCCCAGGTTACTAAACCCAATAAAACTCTCAATTACCATAGATGGAGAAAACAAAGTATTCCATACCAAAACAAAATTTACACAGTATCTTTCCACGAATCCAGCCTTTCTAAGGGTAATAAATGGAAAACTCCAAATCAAGGCGGGAAACTACATCCAAAAAAATAAATAAATAAATAAAAATAAAACAAGATAGTAATCTTCCAACAAAACTAAAAGAAGTTAGCCACATGAAGAGAATTCCAACTCTAACAACAAAAGTAACAGGAAGCAACAATTATTTTTCCTTAACATCTATTAATATCAGTGGACTCAATTCCCTAATAAAAAGACATACACTATCAGACTGGGTACATAAACAGGACTCAAGATTTTGTTACATGTAAGAAACCCAACTAGTGACAAAGACAGACACTACCTCAGAATAAAAGACTGGTGTAGTGGCTATTCCTGGTTGTCAACTTGACTATATCTGAAATGAATTACAATCCAGAATTAGAAGGCTCACCTGTGGCCCTAATCTGGAGGCTGAGAGATACAAGATTCCGACCTGAATCTTGGCATGAAGATCTTGAGGTATAGTAGCTATGAATCCCAGAAGATTAAGATAGGAAGATCTACGAGTTCAAGGTCATCTGGGGTTAAAGGTGTGGTGGCATTGTGGCTATAAATCCTAGAAGATTAAGGTTAGAAGATCTACAAGTTCAAGCAAGGTCATCTGGGATTAAAGGTATATGCCACACCTTTAATCTGGGCCACACCTTTTGCTGAAGACCTATATAAGAATATTGGAGAAGGAAGGCTCTCTCTGCTTCACCTGCTTGCCTTGTGGGACTAAGCAACTGCTGGATCCTTGGACTTCCATTCACAGCTGCTGTCGACTATTGTTGGGAGTTAGACTATAGACTGCAGGTCGTCAATAAATTCCTTTACTATATAGAGACTACCATAAGTTCTGTGCCTCTAGAGAACCCTGACTAATACACCTGGAAAACAAATTGCGAAGCAAATGGTCCCAAGAAACAAGCTGTAGTAGCCACTCTAATGTCGAATAAAACTGATTTTCAATCTAAAGTGATCAAAAAAAGACAAAGAGGGACACTTCATACTCATCAAAGTTAAGATCTACCAAGATGAACTCTCAATCCTGAACATCTATGCTCCAAATGCAAAGAAATCTATATTCATAAAAGAAACTTTATAAAGCTCAAAGCAAACATTGCACTGCTCACAATAATAGTGGGAGACTTCAACTCCACACTCTTTGCAATAGACAAATCATGGAAACAGAAACTAAACAAAGACACAGTGAAACTAACAGAAGTTATGAAACAAATGGATTTAACGAATATCTATAGAACATTTTATCCTAAAATAAAAGGATATATCTTCTTCTCAGCAACTCATGGTACCTTCTCCAAAACTGAACATATAATTGGTCACAAATCAGGCCTCACAGATACAAGAAGATTGAAATAATTCCTTGGATTCTATCAGATCACCATGGACTAAGGCTGTTCTTCAAAAGCAATATAAACAATAGGAAGCCCACATACACATGGAAGCTAAACAATACTCTACTCAATCATAACCTTGTCAAGGAAGAAATAAAGAAAGAAATAAAAGACTTTCTAGAGTTTAATGAAAATGAAGCCACAACATACCCAAACTTATGAGACATAATGAAAGCAGTTCTAAGAGGAAAACTCATTGCTCTCAGTGCCTCCAAAAAGAAACTGGAGAGAGGATACACGAGCAATTTGACAGCACATCTGAAATCTCTAGACCAAAAAGAAGCAAATTCAGCCAAGTGGAGTTGATGTAAGGAAATAATAAAACTCGGGGCTAAAATCAACCAAATGGAAACAAAAAGTACTATACAAAATATGAACCAAATCATGAGCTGGTTCTTTGAGAAAATCAACAAAATAGATAAACCCTTAGCCAGACTAACTAGAGGACACAGAGACAGTATCCTAATTAACAAAATCAGAAATGAAAAGGGAGACATAACAACAGAAACTGGGGAAATTCAAAACATCATCTGATCCTACTACAGAAGCCTATAGTCAACAAAACTGGAAAACCTGGATGAAATGGACAATTCTATAGACAGATACAAGGTACCAAAGTTAAATCAAGATCAGATAAATGATCTAAAAAGTCCCATATCTACTAAGGAAGTAGAAAAAGTCATTAATAGTCTCCCAACCAAAAGAAGGCTAGGACCATTTGGATTTAGTGCAGTTTTATCAGACCTTCAAAGAAGACCTACTACCAAACTATTCCACAAAATAGAAACAGAATGTATTATACCCAATTCACTCTATGAAGCTACAATTCCTCTGGTACCTAAACCACACAAAGATCTAACAAAGAAAGAAAACTTCAGACCAATTTCCATTATGAATATCGATGCAAAAATACTCAATAAAATTTCGCAAACAGAATCCAAGAACACATCAAAACAATCATCCATCATGATCAAGTAGGATTCATTCCAGACATGCAGGAATGTTCAATATATGGAAATCCATCAATGTAATCTACTACATAAACAAACTCAAAGAAAAAAAATCATATGATCATCTCATTTGATTCTGAGAAAGCATTTGACAAAAGACTTGGAAATATCAGGAATTCAAGGCCCCTACTTAAACATAGTAAAAGCAATATACAGCAAACCAGTAGCCAACATCAAACTAAATGGAGAGAAACTTGGAGCAATCCCACTAAAATCAGGGACTAGACAAGGCTGCCCACTCTCTCCCTACCTATTCAATATTGTACTTGAAATCCTAGCCAGAGAAATTAGACAGCAAAAGGAGGTAAAGGAACTAGAAAATATTATCCTGAGTGAGTTCAAAAGAAATGCTGATGATATGATAGTATACTTAAGGGACCTCAAAAATCACCAGAGAACTTCTGAACCTGATAAACAACTTCAGCAAAGTAGGTGGGTGTAAAATTAACTCAAGCAAATTAGAGGCCTTCATCTACACAAAGGATAAACAGGCTAAGCAAGAAATTAGGGAAACAACACCATTTACAATAGTCACAGATAATATAAAATACATTGATGTGACTCTAACTAAAAAAGTAAAAGATTTGTAGGACAAGAAATTCAAGTTTTGAAGAAGGAAATTGAAGAAGATCTCAGAAGATTTCCCAGGCACATGGATTAGCAGGATTAATATAGTAAAAATGGTCTTCATGCTGAAAACATTCTACAGATGTAATGCAATCTCCATCAAAATTTCAACTCAATTCTTCACAGACTTGGAAAGAGCAATTTGCAAATTCATCTGCAATAACAAAAATCCTAGGATAGTGAAAACTATTCTCAACAATAAAAGAACCTCCAGTGGAATCACCATCCCAGACCTTAAGCTATACTACAGAGCAATTGTGATAAAAACTGCATGGTATTGGTACAGGGACAAGCAAGTAGATCAATGGAAATGAATTGAAGACCCAGAAATGGACCCACACACCTATGGCCACTTGATCTTTGACAAAGGAGCTAAAACCATCCAGTGTAAAAAAAGACAGCATTTTCAACAAATGGTGCTGGCTCAACTGGCAGTTAGCAAGTAGAAGAATGCAAAACGATCCATTCCTATCTCCTTGTACAAAGCTCAAGTCCAAGTGGATCAAGAAATGCCACATAAAACCAGATACATTGAAACTAGTAGAAAGGAAAGTGAGGAAGAACCTAGAGCACATAGGCACCAGGGAAATTTCCCTGAACAGAACACCAATAGCTCATGCTCTAAGATCGAGGATTGACAAGAGGGAACTCATAAAATTACAAAGCTTCTGTAAGGTAAAAGACACTATTAATAGAACAAAATGGCAACTAAAAGATTTGGGAAAGATTTTTACCAATCTTATATCCCATAGAGGGCTAATATCTAATACATACAAAGAATACAATAAGTTAGACTCCAGAGAATCAAATAACCCTATTAAAAAATGGGGTACAGAGCTAAACAAAGAATTCTCAACTGAGTAATACCAAATGGCTGAGAAGCACCTAAAGAAGTGTTCAACATCTTTAGTCGTCAGGGAAATGCAAGTTAAAACAACTCTGAAATTCCACCTCACAGAAGTCAGAATGGCTGAGATCAAAAACTTAGGTGACAGCAGATGCTGGCCAGCTTGTGGAGAAAGAGGAACACTCCTTCATTGCTGATGGAATTGTAAGCTTGTACAATCACTCTGGAAATCAGTTTGGCCATTCCTCAGAAAATTGGACATAGTACTACCAGAGGACCTAGCTATACTACTTCTCGGCATATACCCAGAGGATGCTCCAGCATGTATTAAGGACACATGTTCCACTATGTTCATAGCAGCCTTATTTATAGTAGTCAGAAACTGGAAAAAAACCAAATGTCCCTCAAAAGAGGAAATGAAACTGATAACACAGTACATCTACACAATGGAGTACTACTCAGTTATTAAAAACAATGAATTTATGAAATTCTTAGGGAAATGGATGGATCTGGAGAATATCATCCTCAGTGAGGTAACCCAGTCTCAAAATTTCATTGGCTTATGCTCTCTGATAAGTGGATATTAATCCAGAAACTCAGAACAGCCAAACTACAACCCAAAACCACAAGAAACTCAAGAAGAAGGGAGAGCAAAGCATGGAGGCTATGTTCCTTCTTAGAAGGGTGAACAAAATAACCATCTAAGGAGTTGCAGAGACAAACTATGGAGCATAGACTGAAAGAAGGACAACCCAGAGATTGCTCCACTTAGGATTCCTTTCTATATTCAGTCATCAAACCCAGACACTATTGTAAATGTCAGCAAGTGCTGGATGACAGGAGCTTGATATAGCTGTCTCCTGAGCAGCTCTGACAGTGCCCAACTAATACAGATGTAGAGACTCACAACCATCCATTGGACTGAGCATAGGTTCCCCAATGAAGGATCTAGAGGAAGGACCCAAGGAGCTGAAGGGTTTGCAGCCCCTTAGGACGAACAATAATATGAATTAACTAGTACCCTCAGAGCTCTCAGGGACCAAACCATCAACCAAAGAGCACACATGGTGGTACTCATGGCTCCAGCGTCATATGTATAGCAGAGGATGTCCTAGTTGGTCATCAGTGGGAAGCAAGGCCCTTAATCCTATGAAGGTTTTTATCCCAGCATAGGGGTATGCGAGGGCCAGAAAGCGGGAGAGATTGGGTTGGTGAGCAAGGGGATGGGAGAGGAAACAGGGTTTGGTTGTTTTTTTTGTTTTTTGTTTTTTTTTCCGAAGAGGTAACCAGGAGAGGAGATATCATTTGAAATGTCAATAAAGAAAATATCTAATAAAAAAAAGAAAGAAAGAAAAAATTGACACAACAGTCAAAGAAAACTCAAAATGCAAAAAGATCCTAAACCAAAACATCCAAGAAATCTAGGAAACAGTGCAAAGACCAAACCTAAGGATAATAGGTATAGAAGAGAGTGAAGACTTCCAACTTAAAGGGTCAGTAAATATCTTTAACAAAATTATAGAAGAAAACTTTCCTAATCTAAAAAAGAAAAAAAAAAAAAAAAAAACTGGACCCCCATGAACATACAAGAAGCCTACAGAACTCCAAATAGTTTGGACCAGAAAAGAAATTCCTACCACCACATAATAATCAAAATACCAAATACAAAAAACAAAGAAAGAATATTAAAAGCAGTAAGAAAAAAATGTCAAGTAACATATAAAGACAGACCTATCAGAATTGCACAAGACTTCTTGCCAGAGAGTATGGAAGCCAGAAGATCCTGGACTGATGTCATAGAGACCCTCAAAGAACACAAATGCCAGCCCAGGCTACTATACCCAGCAAAACTGTCAATTACTATAGATTAAGAAACCAAGATATTCCATGACACAAACAAATTTACACAGTATCTTTCCACAATTCCAGCCCTTCAAAGGTTAATAAATGTAAATCTCCAACACAATGATGGAAACTACATCCTAAAAAAATTAAGAAAGTAATCTTTCAACAAAATTAAAAGAAGATAGCCACATGAACAGAATTGAAGCTCTAACAACAAAAATAACAGGAAGCAACAATGACTTTTTCTTAATATCTATTAATATCAAAGGACTCAATTTCCCCAATAAAAAGACATAGACTAACATACTGGCTACATAATCAGGACCCAATATTTTGTTGCATACAGGAACCCCACCTCAGTGACAAAGACAGATGCTACCTCAGAGTAAAAGATTGGAAAACAATTTTCCAAACAAGTGTTTCCGAGAAACAAGCAGGAGTAGCCATTGTAATATTGAATAAAATCTACTTTCAACCTAAAGTTATCAAAAAAGATAAGGAGGGACACCTCTTAGTCATCAAAGGTAAATTCTACCAATAGAAACTCTCAATTATGAACCTCTACACTCCAAATGCAAGGGCATCTATATTCATAAAAGAAACTTTACTACAGCTCAAAGCACACATGTACCTCACACAGTGATAATGGGAGACTTCAATACCCTACTCTCAGCAATGGACATACCATGGAAACAGGATCTAAACAGAGACACAGTGAAACTAACAGAAGTTATGAAACAAATGGATCTAACAGATATCTATAGATCATTTTATTCTAAACAAAAGGATATACCTTCTTCTCAGCACCTCAGGGAACCGTATCCAAAACTGACCATTTAATCTGTCACAAAACAGGCCTCAACAAATACAAGAGGATTGAAATAATTCCTTGCATTCTATCAGATCTCCATGGACTAAGGCTGTTCCTCAATAACAACATAAACAATAGAATGCCCACATACACGTGGAAGCACAACAACACTCTACTCAATGATAACTTGGTCAATGAAGAAAGAAAGAAAATAAGACTTTCTAGAGTTTAATGAAAATGAGGCCACAACATACCCAAACTTATGGGACACAATGAAAGAAGTCCTAAGAGGAAAACTCATAGCTCTAAGTGCCTCCAAAAAGAAACTGAGGAGAACATACACCAGCAATTTGACAGCACATCTGAAAGCTCTGGAACAAAAATAAGCAAATTCAACCAAGTGGAGTCAATGGCAGGAAATAATCAAACTAAGGGCTGAAATCAACCAAGTGGAAACTAAAAGAAGTATACAAAGAATCAACCAAACCATGAGCCAGACTAACTAGGGGGCACAGAGACAGTATCCTATTTATCAAAATCAGAAATGATAAGGGAGACATAACAACAGAAACTGAGGAAATCCAAAAATCATGACATCCTACTACAAAAGGCAATAGTCAACAAAATTGTAAAACCTGGATGAAATGGACAATTTCCTAGACAGATACCAGGTACCAAAGTTAAATCAAGTCATGTTTTCCTCAGGAATGTTTTCCTCTCTTTTTGACTTTGATAACGGTTTTTAAATTCAACTTAAAAGTTGTACATTGAGATGGAAAACACAAAAGATGCTAAGAATCTGGTCTCCTGAAGCCATGCATAACAAGTACCTATCCACTACTGAGGATTTTCTTCCTGTAATATTTTGTGACTCATATATTTTATTATAGTCTATTTTATATTATGTTACATATGGAGACCAAGCTATATCCTACTCTATATAACTATAGTAT
>NC_045030.1:120253779-120281461 GCF_008632895.1 Mastomys coucha
TATTTATGTGTATAGTATATATATATGTGTGTGTGTATATATATATTATTTTAAGCATGTGCCTTGCCATTGTTGACTAATTAATGAGTAGCTTTGGACTCCATCTTGAGTACCACTGCATAGGCAGGAATATGTGTCCCAGATTGCCACTGGTTAGAAACTTCTTCCTAAAAATAAAGTCACCATACTAAAAAAGTATTTAAAATTTAGTACTCTGTAAGCACATGACTGTATTATAACTATGTCAGAAAAGTCAAGTTGGAGAAATTACTGAACATATAAGTCTAAAGAAGGGTATAACATCCTCATCTAGACTTCAAAAAGAAGAGGATCTCTAGCACTGTGATACCAATAGTCCCCAGTGACCTGTCATCTGTCCAATCAGTGTGCATGGCAAGGGACTGACAAGCAGAAAATTTAGGTCTTAGAGACTTTAAACTCTGCTTAATCCCCACTGTTTGCATAACCTGCTATAATTGCCCTCTGTCTGTCTACCTATTCATCCATCAAGACCAGATCCTTCACCTAGACTCAAGCGTCCTGCACTTCACCTCCTAGGTCCTACATCTTGCCTCTACAACTTGATTTAATTCTGATACCAGACTCCACCATATAAATCATATTGGTGGGTTTTTTCATGATGATGATTATGATGATGATGATGATAATGTTTATAGATTGATTGTTAATGTTGAAACACCCTCATGTGATCATTTTATGTCCCTTGGCTCTCTGTTTCTTTTCCCTCAAATTCTTTGAACTATCTTTAACCAGCATCTATATGTATATACATATAGTTACTCAGTGATATATGTGTATATTCTGAGAGGAAATATCACTAAATGATACTGAAATAAAAAATGTTTGGCAATGGCCATCCCTGTATGGAAATTGCTACTAATTGCTAAAGTATAGCCAATGAAAGTAACATAACTTGTAGTTTTATTATAATTCAATATATTTTCACATTGTGAAAAGATAGAAATGTGAGCATATCTTTCTAGGACATCTTATAACAATGTAGCAAAACCATGAAATCTATGCATGCTTACCTGTTTGGCTTAGCTTAAATGATCTCCAGGTTATTGACAGTACACAATGTAATTGAATTGAATAAAAATCTTTGCCATATTGTGTGTTTGAAATAATGACAAAATGTCTGTACATGTTCCATACAAATATTATTTTTCTCTGACTATATAATCCTTAATTGTTTGAATTCCACAGATTTGGAGGGCAGTTGTGTTTATTACTATTAAACATTGAAAATTTTGAGGAATGTGGGATTATAATAAATCATACTTAAATATCTCAGATGTTTCAGTAATTGATCCTGTGAAAATAAGCTAATTATATGAAATCTAACTAGTGAAAATTTATTATTTATATTATTTCATTATTTTCATTATAAAACGTGAACATCAAATAAACAAGTTACAGTTAGATATGTTCTATATAATATATGCTTAATTTCAATATAGTGCTATACTTGCAACAGGAAAAATAAGAAAAAATTGTGATTGTTCATGTTTAAAATCTCAACATTTTGAAGGATTTTCCAAATTTGAAAGTAGCTTGGACTCCAAAATCATAATAACAACATAGTAAAGATTACAAGGAAAATTGTCAACATATGAATAATGCTTACCTTTAAATAGTGGCATTGAAGAAATTCAATGGTTTTTCTTATTTTGTACCAGATGAGTGAAAAACATTTTACCCTCAGATGTTTCAGTAACCAAACCTGTTAAAATAAATTAGTAATATGAAGACTAAAAAGAAAAAAGGAAAAATATTAATACCTATACAGGGTCATCACAGAAAATGACCATCTAATGAACCTGTCAGATTTAGATATTTATATATCATCATCATGGGATACTATGAAGTGGGAAATTCATGAAATTTGAAAGAAATAGGAAAGGATTTTTCAGAGCTTGTGAAGGAATGTGGAGACTAAACTAAGCTAGGTACATTTATCTGGACTCTGAATACAGTGTCATTCATCCTAGGTTATGTGTATTATCATCCAGGAACATAGTGTTATCTCCAGAAGACCACCCCTTAGTCATAGACAGAACTTTCAGAGACAGCACATTTCTGCCCTCGAAAATGAATTTTGAGAGACATACTATCCTTCAAGACATGAGTATGGACTTTGTAAGACAAAGTCACACAAGTGACTTAGGTATCTTTGTGTGTGTGTGTGTGTGCGCGTGTGCATTTGTGTGTGTTTGTATGTGTGTATTTGTATGTATGAATGCATGCATGCTTTTCAGTTGTTTATATTACATTAATAAAATTAAATGTCTTTTCAAACAAGTTTTAATTATTAAATGTTAAAAATAAAATATAATAAATGAGCTCATTTACTTCTCCTATATTTGTAAATGAAATTTCAAGGTAATTTTAAGAGGTAAGTTCCTCATATTTAAAAATTAGAGAAGAATAGGAAGAAGTAAAATAGGTTAAAAGTACAAACCATGTTTTCTTACACTTTAACAAAAATCTTACTACTTGGAATCTGACTTCACTACCTTGTAATGTCTTTTGTAAATATTTAGAGCTCAACATCTAATGACCCATGGATCCTTAACCCAAAAGATTAACCAGTCAAGGATAATTGGTGCTATAAAACTTACTATTCAACAAAATAATGAAATGCCTGTATCTATTATGATATAGAATACATATAAGAACATGGGAAATAAGACTGTTTATCTCCCTTTAACTGTTATGAAAGGGCTGTGATTCCTAGGTAGTGGACTATTTTTTCTCTCTAAGTAATGACGGCTGCACTACATCTCAGAGTGTCTTTTCAGTATGTTGGTATTAATAAATTTTCTATAATACCTTTTGTCTACATATATTCTATTATAGTAAATAGTTTTACATCTGCACTTTCAGCTTGCAATCAAAGAATAAAACATGTAATTTGTGTATTCCATATGAGAACTCTCACTTTTCCTTCCTTTATTTTTCTTCATTTTGGTGTTTATAATGTTGAACTTATCAGTCCACCAGAGATTGGAACACACTATCTTAGACTGCTCTCTCATGAGACCATAAGGATTATGTGATGTGAATCCTAACCAGTGTTATTCTTCAGGATACAAGCTAAGGCATTACTTTCAAGTCCCTGTGGAAATCCTTACTTTTCACTTGTAACTGAAGGATACCAGCCAAATTTACTCTGTATTGAGACACAAAGTAAGCAGGAAAAGAAGGATGGCTACAGTCATAAGGGTAAGGAGCCATTTTGCCCTCTCTTCTGTCCCACTCCTTTTACTTGTCTTGGCATTTTTAGCATAGTTCAGAGGAGGAGGGATAAAATCTGGTGGCTGATGATATACCCTTAGATATCCTTCACTGAGACAGTCTTTATGAATTGAAAGACCCAAAGGAAACCACATTTTCCCATCTTCAGCTCCAGACATCCCTTTAATTTCCCTCAAGAAATATTTACTTCAGCCTTCCCTAATTTAAACAGCCAAGAAAGTTGGAGTTTGTAGTGAAACCAAGTTTCCCCTTCATAATTTAGGAGAGTCACTATTCCCAGGGAGAAAGGAGCATTATAGCTTGGAATTCAACTTGGTTTACCCAGGATGGTGAAATATAGTCTGCTCCTTAAAAACAAGAGAGATCTGTGGATCTCAAGCAACCTCTTCTAACAAATATTGCACTTTCAATAATTTCTGTACAGTGGATATTATGCATTTTATTCTTCCTCAACTACAAAAAGGAGGTAGGTTTATTATTATTATTATTTACATTCATGTGGGGCAGTGGTCTGTTCAGACAACTTAGGCTCAGTAGAGTAATTGGCCTTGAGCCCTGGAGCCCTAGTGGGCAGTTTTTGCCTGCAGGGAGCAGAAGGAGTTGAGCTGGAGCTCCTGAGTCTTTGGCTCCTGTTTCAATCACAACCTCTCACAGCTTCCCTCACAGGAGATGTGTACTCCACCAGGCAGACAATGCCCCAGGTTCCCAGTATTCTAGCTAAACCATAGCCCCAGTCATCTGACCATAGCCAGGCATGCCTCACCCCAAAGACAGGTAGCCACACCCCATACAATATAAGGGGTGGTTTGCCCCCTCCTCCCTCTCTTGCCCTCTTTCTTCCTATCTTGCTCTTTGTCTCCTCTCTTGCCCTCTTTCCTCTCTTGACCTCTTTCCTCTCTTGCCTTCTTCCTCTCTTTCCTGCTCTTTGTTCTCTCCTCTTACTTTCTTGCTCTCTCTCTTGCTTTCTTCTCTCTCTCTCTCTCTCTCTCTCTCTCTCTCTCTCTCTCTCTCTGTCTCTCCTTTTCTTCTCCTCTCGTTCCTCTCCTTTCCTTTTCTCTACTTGACCAGCCTATTTTCTCTTTCCTACAATAAAATAGCTCATTTACACATTGCTTCCTTTATGATAACATGCCCTGCTGCAGGACACAGCATCAGAGAGCTGCAGCACCAGGCCTCAGCTGCAGAGAGAGAGACCCAGGCTGCAGCAATGAGCTGCCCAGGGCCCACACATTCAAGTTGTTGTACCCTTCAGTTCCCTTCCCACAGTTCTTCATCACATGCCTCCTCCTTCTTACCTCAATAAGGGTACTCCCTGCCACCAAACTTCCCTATTCATGGGGCCTCAAGTATCTCAAGAACTAAGAATGTCTTCTCCCCCTGAGACTAAATCAGGCAGATATCTGTTTCATATGTGCCAAGGGCCTCAGACCAGAACATGTATGATCCTGATTGGTGGATCATTCTCTGGGAGTTCTTTGCGGTCTGGTTTGGTTGACACTGTTTTCTTCCTATGGGATCTCTCTCCCTTTTAATTTCTTCAATCTGTACAATAATTCAACTATAGTGATCCCTCACTTCAGTCCAATGGTTAGATATAAGTATCTGCTTCTGATTCAGTCAGCTTCTGTTAGAGCCTCTCAGAGGATACCCATGCCAAGCTTCAATTTGTAAGCACATCATAGCATAGTAGTGACAGCTGTCCCCCATGAGATGAGTCCCAAGATGGACCATTCATTGGACCATCTTTCCTTCAGTATCTTCTCCATTTTGCTCCTGCAGTTCTTTAGACAGGAATAATTTGGGGTCAGGAATTTTGGCTGTGGGTTACTAACCCTATCTCTCTACTTGAGGTCCTGTTTATCTACTGGACATGGACTCTTCGAGTTCCCTTTACCCAGTGCTGGGCATTTTGACTAAAATCATCCCCCATGAGGTCTGAGAGTATCTCACCTCCAGGGTCTTGGGTACTTTCTAGAGCCCCCCACCTCCCACTCCCCAAGGCTGCGTATTTCTATTCATTCTCTTGACCCTCTGAACTTCTCTCCTGTCCCCTCCCCCCATATCAGATCCTGTTCCCTTTTCCATACCTTCTGCCCTCTCCCACCCAGATCCCTCCCTCTCTGTGAATGCCCTGATTATTTACTTCCCTCTTTTAGTGTGATTGAAGCCTCCTGACTTGGGCATTTCTGCTTGTTACACTTCCTATAGTCAGTAGGTTGTATCCTAGATATTCTGTACTTTTGGGCTAATATCCACTTATCAATGAGTACATACCATACATGTCCTTTTGGATCTGAGTTACCTGACTCAGGATGATATTTTCTAGTTCCATCCACTTGCCTCCAAAATTCATGATATCCTCATTTTCAATAGCTGAATAGTATCCCATTGTGTAAATGAACCATATTTTCTGTATCCATTCTTTGGTTCAGGGACATCTGGGTTATTTCCAGCTTTTACTGATAATTGCTATTACCAATAAGGCTGCTAAGAACATTGTGGAACATATGCACTTGTGGTATGGTGGAGCATCTTTTGGGAATATGCCAAAGAGTGGTATAACTGGGTCTTCAGGTAGAACTATTTCCAATTTTCTGAGGAACCGCCAGATTGATTTCCAGAGTGGTTGTACCAGTTTGCAATTCCACCAGCAGTGGGGGAGTGTTCCTCTTTCTCCACATCCTCTCCAACATGTGCTTAAGTTTTTTATCTTAGCCATTCTGATTGGTATGAAGTGGAATCTCAGAGTCATTTTTATTTGCATCTCTCTGATGACTAGGGGCTTTGAACTTTTCTTTAAGTATTTCAAGAACATCAAGATTTTTCTGTTGTGAATCCTCTGTTTAGCTCTATACCTCATTTTTAATTGGGTTATTTGGGTTTTTGGAGGTTAATTTCTTGAGTAGATATGAGGCCTCTGTGGGATGTAGAGATAGTGAAGTTTTTTTCCCCAATCTGTAGGTTTCTGAATTGTCCTTATGACTAGTAATGACTATGTCCTTTGCCTTACAGAAGCTTTTCAGTTTCATGAGGTCCCATTTATCAATTCTTGATCTTAGAGCTGGAGCCATTGGTGCTGTGTTCTGGAAATTTGTCCCTGTGCCAGTGAGTTTGAAGCTCTTTTCCAATTACTCCTCTATTAGATTCAGTGTATCTGGTTTTATATTGAAGTTCTTGATCCACTTGAACTTGAGCTTTGTGCAAGATGATAATTATGGATCTATTTTCATTTTCAACATACAGACAGTCTGTTAGACCAGCACCATTTATTGAAGATGCTTTCTTTTTCTACTGTATGTGTTTGACTTCTTTGTCAGTGTTCAAGTGTCCATAGGCATGTGGTTTTCTTCTGGGTCTGGGATTCTATTCCATGCATTGATCTCTTTGTCTCCGTACCAATACCATGAGGGTATTTTTTTTTATCAGTATTGCTTTGTAGTACAGCTTGAGGTCAGGGATGGCAATTTCCCAGGAGTTCTATTATTGTTGAGAATTCTTTTGCTATCCTTGTTTTTGTTTTTGTTATTCTAGATGAATTTGAGAATTACTTTTTCTATCTCTGTGAAGAATTGAGTTGGAAATTTGATGGGGATTGCATTGAATCTATAGATTGCTTTTGATAAGATGTCCATTTTTACTATGTTAATCCTACCTATCTGTGGCCTCCTGCCCCTTGGCTCCGATGCTGTTTCTGAAAGCGAAAGAAAGACAGGACAGGCCCTCGGCTGAGATGAGGTGAGAAACACTGACTGCAGCTCCTGAGATCAAAGACTGACCATCAGCTCACTTCTGTCGGAACTGTGTTTGAAGTCCTCGATGGATAAACAGACTACCAGTGTTCCTTAGTCTGGTCTCATGTTGATGTTAAAAGCTTGTCTGACTTTCTTTTCAAGATCCTCCTCTGGTCTGGTGTTTATGGTTACATTGGATTACCTCGTGTTTATGTTAAGATGGGCTGCTTTTGGTTTCCCCTGGGTCTAGTTCCTGACTCTGGTTATTTAAACTGAGTTATCCTAAGTAAAGACACACACCTTGATACAGCTGCCTGGCATCCATGTCTTTCTTTCTCTCTTACCAGCTTGTGTTCACAGGTACTCAATAATCTCCAGTCCGAGAGCACCCAACGGAGTGAGGGTCCGCCGGCCGGACTCTTACACCTATCCATGAGGATGGGAGATTTTTCCATCTTCTGAGGTCTTCAAATTATTTTTTCAAGGACTTGAAGCTATTGTCATACAGATCTTTCATATACTTGGTAAGAGTTACACCAAGATATTTTATACTATTTATGGCGATTATGACAGGTTTTTTTCTTAAGTTCTCGGCCTGATTATCATTTACATAAAGAAAAGCTATGGATTGTTTAATTTTATATCCTGTCACTTAGCTGAAGTTGTTTATCAGCTGTAGTAGTTCTCTGATGGAATTTTGCGGGTCACTTATGTATGCTGTCATATTGTCTGCAAATATTGATACTTGACTTCTTCCTGTCCAATTTGTATATCCTTGATACCCTTTTGCTGTCTAATTGCTCTAGCTAGAATTGTGAGTATTATATTGAATAGATAGGGAGAGAGTTAGCAACCTTGTCTTGTCCCTGATTTTAGTGGTATTCTTCTATTTTCTCTCCATTTACTTTCTTGTTGGCTATTGGTTTGTTATATATTACTTTTAGTATGGTTATGTTTGTTCCATGACATGTTGATCTTTCCAGGTCTTTTAATCTGAAGGGGTATTGTATTGTTTTAAAGGCTTTTTCAGCATCTAATGGATTTTCATATATTGAATCATCCCTGCATCATTGGGATGAAGCCTACTTGATCATAGTGAATAATTGTTTCAATGTGTTTTTGCATCGATATTCATAAGTGAAATTGGTCTGAAGATCTCTTTCTTTGTTGGGTCTTTGTGTAGTTTAGATATCAGAGTAACTGTGGCTTCATAGAATGAAGTAGGTTTTATTCCTTCTGTTCATATTTTGTGGACTAGTTTGAAGAGTAAAGTTATTAGCTTTTCTTTGAAGGTCTGGTAGAATTCCACACTGAAACCATGGCTTATTTTGGTTGGAAGATTTTTTGATTACTATTTCTATTTCCTTAAGGGTTTTAGGATTGTTTAGATAGTCTACCTGAACTTGATTTAACCTAGGTATGTAGTATCTGTCTAGAAAAGCATCCATTTCATCTAGATTTTCCAGTTTTTTAGAGTATAGGCAGTTGTAGTAGGTTCTGATGATTTTTTTTTTAAATTTTCCTCAGGCACTGTTGTTAATGTCTCCCTTTTAATTTCTGATTTTGTTAATTTTGATACTGTCTCTGTGCACTTTCATTAGTTGGCTAAGTGTTTATCTGTCTTGTTGGTTTTCTTAAAGAAATAGCTCTTAGTTTTTGTGATTCTTTGTATTGTTCTCTTTGTTTCTAACTGGTTGATTTCAGCCCAGAGTTTGACTATTTCCTCCCTTCTATACATCTTGTGTATGTTTGATGCTTTGTGTTCTAGAGCTTTCAGGGGTGCTGTTAAGTTGCTTGTATGGGATCTCTCCAATTTCTCTATGGAGGCACTTAATGCTATTTATTTCCCACTTAACACTGCTTTGATTGTGTCCTGTAAGTTTGGGTATGATGTGTCATCATTTTCATTGAATTCTATAAAGTCTTTGATCTCTTTATTTATTTCTTACCTAACTAAAGTATCATTGAGCAGAGAGTTGTTCATTTTCCATGAGTATGTGTACTTCTGTTGTTTTTACTATGATTGAGGTCTAGCCTTTGTCTGTAGTGATCTAATAGAGTGTATGGGAATATTCCAATCTTTGTGTAGCTGTTGAGGCTTGTCTTATGTCTGACTATGTGATTGGTTTTGGAGAAGGTTCTATGAGGTGGTCAGAAGAAAGTATATTCTCCTTTTTTTTGTGTGAAATGCTTTATATATATCTATTCAATCCATTTGGTTCATAATTTCTGTTACTTTCACTGTATCTTTGTTTAGTTTCTGTTTCAATGACCTGTTCATTTGTGAAAGTAGGTTGTTGAAGTCATTCACTATTGCTGTGTCAGGTTCAATGTGGGTTATGAGATTTACTAAAGTTTCTTTTATGAATGGGGGTGACCTTGCATTTGGGGACATAGACATTTAGGATTGAGAATTCCTCTTGGTGAATTTTTTCTTTGATGAATATGAAGTATCCTTCCTCATCTCATTTGAAAACTTTGGTTGAAAGCCTGTTTTATAGGATATTAGAATGGCAACTCCAGATTACTTCTTTGGACCATTTGCTTGGAAAACTGTTTTCCAGCCTTTTACTCGGAGTTAGTATCTTTCTTTGTCACTAAAGTGTGTTTCTTTTATGCAGCAAAATGCTAGATACTGTTTATGTATCCATACTCTTAGCCTACCCTGTTTTCTTGAGGCCATTGATGTTGAGATATTAAGGACAGATGATTGTTAGTTCTTTAATTTTTGTTGCTAGAGCTGCTATTATTTGTGTGTGGTTCTCTTCTTTTGTGAACAGTTTATTTTCTTGTATTTCCTTGAATGTAGTTACCCAACTTGTGTTGGAGATTCCTCTGTTGTACTATCCTCTGTAGGGTTTGATTAGTAGAAAGATATTGTCTAAATTTGGTTTTGTCATGGAATATCTTAGTTTCTCCACCTATAGTGATTGAGAGTTTTGATGGGTTTCGTGTCTTGAGATGGCATTTGTGTTCTCTTAGGGTCTGGATTACATCTGTCCAGGGTCTTCTGGTTTTTAAATCTGTCTTGACAAGTCTGGTATAATTCTTATAGGTCTTTATTTTATATGTTACTTTGCCATTTTCCCCTACAGCTTTAAATATTCTTTCTTTGTTCTATGCATTTACTGCTTTGCTTATTATGTAATGAGAAGTTTTTTCTGGTCAAATTTATATGGTGTTCTATAGGATCCTTGTACATTTATGACCATCTCTTTCTTTAGGTTATGAAAGTTTTCTTCTCTGATTTTGTTGAAGGTGTTTTCTGATCCTTTGAGCTGGGATTTTTCACCATCTTCTATTCCTATTATTCTTACGTTTGGTCTATTCATTGCTTCCTGCATTTCCTTGATATGGTTATATATGGTTACACTTTGTATTTTCTTAGGACAATGTATCAATATTCTTTCTAAGGTAACTTCTATGCCTGAGATTCTCTCTTCTATCTCTTGTATTTTGTTGGTGATTCTTAAGTTGTCCAGTTGTCCATCTCCAGGGTTCCCTCCTTGTGTGTGTGTGTGTGTGTGTGTGTGTGTGTGTGTGTGTGTGTGTGTGTGTTTGTGTGTTTTATAGCTATTGCCATTTATAGTACTTGGATCATATTTTTTTCAATTCCTTGACTTGTTTGGTTGCATTTTTCTGTAGTTCTTTAAGGAATTTATTTGCTTCTCCTTTAAGGGCTTTTACTTCTTTGGCTATATTTTCCTGTATTCCTTTAAGGGAGTTCTTTATATCCTCCTTAAATACCTCTATCATGAGATGGGATTTTATCTATTCATGAGATGGGATTTTAGGTCATTATCTTGCTTTTCATGTGTGTTAGAGTAGCCAGGGATTGCTCTGGTGAGAGAACTGGGTTCTGCTGATTCCAAATTGCATTGGTTTCTGTCACTTAAGATTTTTTACTTTTCTGTAGCCACCTGGTTCTCTCTAGTGTAAGCTGGGCTGGGTGTCTCTGACTGGAACCAGCCTCCTTGGAGGTAGGTATGCTCTGTGACCTGAGTTAGAGCTGATATCCTTAAAGGCATAGAGTATTGTCTCTGATTAATGTGGGTCTTTTGTGTCTCTAGTTAAAGCAGGCCTCTTGTGTCCCTGGTGACTGCAGACCACCCGTGCACTTGGTTATTGTGGAACTCCTGGTATACTCAGATGTTGTAGCATTTGGGTATGTATCGGGACACTAATCTGGCCTGCATGGTGAAGTGAGACAAAAGAAAGGTGGAGCTAGGGGGAGCTTTGGGAGCAGGTAAGTTTCTTGTCTAATGTGCTGTGTGAGTGTCTCAGCTTGCATGGGTATTTAGGTAAATTTTTCACTTGTGTCCTTGGTCACTGCAGACCTCCTGGGAAACATGGAGTAGCAGCATTTGGACAAATCCTGGGATGTAGTTTTAAAATTAATCTGAAGTACATCTTCACTCACAAAAAAAAAAAATCATTTACCTTGTTTTTTGTTATTGTACTTTCTATCACAACAAGAATATTGGCTGCCTCATGACACATAAATCTATAATTGAGTCCTACAATTTTGTTTATATTGTCATAATTTAGAAAATGATTCCAGGATTTGTTATATCAGAGTCTTCACTTCTTTAACACATAAACTTCTTTTTTTGTTATTTTCTAGAATTATTTAAGAATTTTATTTGTGAATACTGAATTTACATCATTTTCCTTTGCTTTATATCCATTCCAACTCTATCACAAGTTTGTGATCTTTTCTATAATTAGTATTGTTTCTAATCTATAAATATATACCATATATATGTTTGAGATTATTTCATTGTAGTATTTAAAAGGTTGAGTGTTGCTTGTGACTTAACCTGGCACTTGCTGTTGAATAAGATATCTCATATGTAGCCTTTATTACATATCTGGGCTGAAGAAAATCCTACATTGTATCTCCATTTTATCCAGGTTAGGCTTAATTGCAGAGCCAGAAAAGGAACTCCACTGGTTATATCAGGAGACTAATGGAGAAAACAAAGAGGAAGGACCAGTGAAGACTATGTGATTTCCTGTCTACGAGAATGAAAATGTTTTTAGTTCCACCATTTCTAAAATATTATAGGAGAAAACAACACTAGTGGTAACTATGCACAAATATACTGCATTCATCTTGATCCCAGGAATCAGAAAACCCAAGATACTCTGACTATAAATTTTATAAGCCAAGACTTTGTAGATATTACATAAAAGCTTCAAAATCTAGATCAGGCAGCCCAGGGTCCTTTCCCCACTTTATTAGACATAACCTTCTAGGTTTTTAATAACTAGTATGAGGCCTCAAAAACAAAAGTGCAAAGTGGACAGGAAATAGGAAACATATAAGAGAACGGTAAGTATACAGGTGCATCAATGACCATTTCTTACTTAATCTCAGAAAATCCTAGAGCACCATCTAGTGACCAAAGGCTTCATTTTCAAGAAACTATTTCAGCCTCAATTTGAATGACTTTATTCTGTTGTCATTTCAGTTCCAGGATATTTTTAGCTGGGCATGCCTGGAGATCCCAGACTACGAACATCTTTAGAACAATGTCGAATAAAGTGAAAATTCATGGAAACTGAGAATGTTCCTTTTACCTATATGAGGAAAGTTATCTTCTATCCAAGGGCTGCACGTTAAGTACAAATGTGAAAATGGTCAAATGCCCTTAATTTTGTTCCTGTACTATGAATAACCCAAGAAGGAAAGAGTTCTCTTCTAAAGACTTATGCAACCTTGAGCTTATACAGGCTTGAGTACTTCCTATATCTATGAATGAGCTAGAGTAAACTAGATGTGGAAATGACCAAATTCAAGTTTTTTATCCACATACGTATACTTATCATTTACTACCCTGAGTAGACATAAACAAGCAACTATCTCTTTTCTACAGGGAACCAAAACAAACCAAAATAGGATGCCATAAAATTCAACTAGAGGGACCAATATGTTTATCGGGCTTACTTAAAAAGCATAGGTGGGGGTTATTTATAGGAGTGTTCTACCACACATTAGCTCTTTCTAAATTTAATAAAGCTTTTCTAAATACAAATATGAACAAATTGAAGTAGGATAAGAAATTTTGAGTTAAAATTTCAGGTCCTTCCAAGTCATTAGACCTGGTGGCATGAGATTCTTATTTTTTAAGGGTTCTTCAGGCTTAATAGATATTTCAATCCTCCTTAGCAAGGACCAAAAGTCTCAATACATCCTATATATTGAGAGCATAAGGAGGCTTGAGCTGAGAAATCTGAAGATTATCATTTTACAGAAATCTGAAAACAAAGGTAAAAATAACTTGAGATGTCGAGCCACATAAATAAAGCACACCGCAGAGTGTTATGTCTAATCCCAGGATTAATACTAAAAATAGAGTAATCTCTTTCTATAAGGTGCGTGAAAATAATAATATAAAGTAAAACATATTGATGTTTATGAAGTAAGACATGAGAGAAAATTTTGAAAATTTAGTTGTGGAAAAGGTTGGAAGAAATATCATTTGAGATTGAAAGTAGTCATTTGAGTATATGTAATTCCACACACAAAAAAAGTAAGTAAATGAAAAACAACTAACCAGCCATTTATAAATCAAGGTTATAACTGATGGACTTATAAATGGTACTTGTACTTGTAAATAACACTGTAAAAAGTATTTTTGGTTTTGTTTTCTGGACTTGATCTGGCAAATATCTATCTTCCTTGAGAAGTTATCAGACAAAACAAGAAGGTATTTATATCCTCAGTTTAGAGGCATCTGAGTAAACTGTCACTGTCAATCTTAGGAATGTGTCCTTTCTCTTTTGTATTGAGTTATGGAAATTTACTGACTTGATTTTATTACATAGACATTTATGTAGTGTATATAGACATCATTTTGTATCTTGACTTTTAATAGTTTTTTTTTGTTTTGTTTTTTGATAAAGGAATGAAGACCTAAAGCAGCTAATGTTAAGGTGTTCTTTTTAATCACCAGGTGATATGAATCATGAATTACCATAATGATATTATTGGTCTACTTGCAACAACAGAACTTAATTCCTGAGAATAAAACAGCCATTTTTATTTAGTCTGTATTCTTTCTGTTTGTCCATTCTTTCTGTGCTTTTGTATAACCTGAGCTTATATCTAGTTCCAGACTAACAGGTATCAGATCATTTATTCTAAACTCCTGAAATACTGCTTATTGGACAAATATATCCTGATTTGCTCCCTGATTAATCACTGAACAGTGTGCATGATAAAATTTTAAGGCCATATATAATCAGAGTACATTGCTTGCTGTTAAATCTCTCTTTCTCTCTCCAACTCTCTCTTCCTCTCTCACTCCCTCTCTGTCTCTCTCTGTCACTGATTCTCTTTCTCTCTGTCTCTGTCTGTCTGTCTGTCTGTCTCTCCTCTCTTTTTCTCTCTTTCTCTCTCACTTTCTCTCTCTCTCTCAAAACACACACACACACACACACACACACACACACACACAAAAGCACACACACAATGATGAAGGAGTAGAACTAGAAAATCATGCTTAGAATCTGTGTAAACATTGATATCCCTAAATCTAAAGCATTTGTTAAAATAATAAATTTGGCCTTTCTTACTTGAGGTGTAGGGAAGAAGAATCTTTGTTTTAAGTAATGCCAGGACAGGAAAGCATGAGTGGGTGGGTTGGTGAGCAGGGGGAAGGGGTGGGATAGAGGATTTTTGGAGGGAAAACCAGGAAAGGGAATAAATTTTGAAATGTAAATAAAGAAAAATTCTAATAAAAAAGAGAGATAACTAGCTTCTTTAGGTCTGTGTAGTGTATCATAGATTTTCTATACTTTATGGCTAATACCCACTTATAAGTAAGTACATAAAATGCATGCCATTTTGGGTCTGGGTTAATTCCCTCAAGATGATGTTCCATTTATTTGCCTGCAAATTTCATTATGACCTTGTTGTTAATAGCTAGGTAGTATTCCATTGTGAAAATGGAGAAAATTTTCTTTATCCATTCTTCAGTTGGGGGATATATAATTTTTTCCAGTTTCTGGTTACTATGAATAAAGCTGTTATGCATATATTTGAGCCAGTCTTTGTAGGATGTTGGAGCATGTTTTGTGTATTTGCCCAGAAGTTATATAGCTGTGTCTTGAGGTAGAACTATTCCTAATTTTCTTAGAAATTGCCAAATTGATTTCCAGGGACATGCTTGAATCTCACAGAAAAGGTGATATAGAGTAGACATCCAGTGTGGATGAAATGAGTGGTGTAGGAGGCTATGGAAGGGACAAGGACTAATCTATTGGGGGACACTTTTAATGGCATTCTGCTATACTTGCAGATAAGAGCTTAGCATAACTGTCATCAGAGAGGCTTCAGCATCTGAAGAAAAATAATGCAGAGACTCACAGTCAAACATTAGGTGGAGTTTGAAGAATCCTATGCAAGAAAGGAAGAAAAGAATGAAAGAACCAGAAGGGTCAAGGATTAGAACCAAAGAAAATTCATGGGACAGATCTAGGCCTGTTCCAGATATGTAAGAGTTGTGCAGCTGCGTCTTCATGGGGTTCTCTAAAGTGGGAGCTAGGACTGTATCTGATTATATTGTCTACCTTTTGATACGTTTCACATAACTGGGCACCCTTATATAGCCTCAGTACAAGACTTACCTAGTCTTACTGCAACTTCATATGTCAAGAATGATTGATATCCATGGGATGCCACCCTTTTTCTGAGAAAGAGAGAACTGGAGGATGTGGCTGGGGTGAGGGAGTGAAAATAAGGAGAGGGTGACTGGGAGGAGAGGAGGAAGGTGAAGCTATGATTGATATATAAAGTAAATTAATCAAAAGGAAGTCATGAGAGTGAGAGACAGAAAGAGAGAGCCATAAAGAGCACTGTGCCTACTCTATCCTTTGATTGTTCATGTAACTTTTTATCTAAAGACCACTTTAATTTGCGAGAGGTTGACCTTTTAAGCAAGGCCTGAAAAATGACGTTTCATTATTTCTACATTATTAAAAAGATTTTTTTCTCAAGAAATTTTGAGAATTTGATTGAAACAACTCAAGACTAAATTCTTCTAATTTAATATTTATACAGTTATGCTTAGGTAAACCATTGATATCACCATAATTAGCCATAAGGATAATCTAATTTTTAAATCCTTTAAGATTCCATCTAGATGGCTCAGTGGTTAATATAATTACTGCTCTTTCAGATTGCCTAGGTTCTATGCACATACACAATAACTTACAACTATATGTGACTCAATTTTCAGGAGGTCTGATTCTCTCTTCTTACCACAGTAGGTACTATGAATGCACATGGTATACAGACACTTGTCCAGATATAACACTCATCCATAGCAAAATAATAGATTAATTTTGAAATGTTTTAAAATGATTTAATGTTTTATATTAATTCATCAAGAATGGCCATTATCAAGGAAAGTTATGTGTAAGTAACATACAAAGAGCAGATTATATACTGTAATTTATATTATACATACATAGCCACCCACTTATATGTATATGTATATATGCATGTAACAATAGTATATAAAAAAGAGGCTATAAAAAAGAACAAGTGGGTATATGTTATAAGGGGTTGGGTTCAGAGTGAATTAAGGAAGTGATATAATTATACCACAATCATAAAATTAAAGCAAAAATGAATACAAATAACAAATGATGGTAAAAAAAAATACCCACTGTTAGAAGTATTAACTTGTTTATTGAGTTTGGCAATCAGTTTGGAGAACTTCTCAAACCTAAATACAGATCCACCATATAACTAGGTATGTTGCTTCTGGATATGTTCACAAAGATTTTATATCCTACAATGTATTTACATGTTCACTCCTGCTCTTGTTTTTGTCACAATATCTAGGTGATGGAATTGGTCTTTATATACAAAATAGTATTTTATTCAGTTGTAAAGAACCATGAGATTATGAAATTCACAGAAAATGTATATAAACTGTGTTATAGTTAGTGAGGTAAAGATGGTACAGAAATGATTTGTGGGTTATTCTCATATATAAATGTATTTTTGAATTTCTGTGATCTGTGTCAATTTCAATAGAAGGTCAAAAACTTGGAAATTACCTATAGAGAGCATAGGATAAGATGCCTTGAAGGAAATGGGAATAGTAGAATCCACGTGGTAAGTAAATAAGAGTAGGGGAATAGTGGAGTAGAAAATTTTAAGAGCATATGGGGATATAGGGATGAGTTAGAAAGGGAGGAAAGAGAAAGGTTAATGAAAACTAAAGTAATATAAGAAGTCTTAAGAAAATGCATAATAAAGATTGGAAAGAGTAGCTAATGGGTAATATAGCATGTTGTTAAGCCTGATTGTGTAAATCTGGTCCTGAGAACTAGTAAAGGGAGAGAATTGATTCCTACAAGTGGTCCTATGTCCACCACAAATGTTCCATGATAATGAGCACACCTAAAACCAAATAAATACATAAAATTAAATATAATTACAATAAATGAAATTTGAATGGATAATGCTGCTCTGAAAAGTTTTGGTTTATTCAACAAATCTCCACATCATCTGTACTGGCTGGTTTTGTGTGTCAACTTGACACAGGCTGAAGTTATCACAGAAGGGAGCTTCAGTTGGGGAAGTGTCTCCATGAGATCCAGCTGTGGGGCATTTTCTCAATTAGTGATCAAGGGGGTAGGGCCCCTTGTGGGTGGTGCCATCCCTGGGCTGGAAGGCTTGGGTTCAATAAGAGAGCAGGCTGAGCAAGCCAGGAGAAGCAAGCCAGTAAGGAACATCCCTCCATGGCCTCTGCATCAGCTCCTGCTTTCTGACCTGCTTGAGTTCCAGTCCTGATCACTAGACTGATAACCCTGCTTTGTATAAGAAAGCATGAGCAAGGAAGCAAGTCCACAAAGCTGTGTTATGTCATGTTTATGTTTTTAAGTTGCTGCCTTGTCCTTCTTTAATGATATACTGTGACCTGGAAGTATTAGAATGAAAATAGAGCAGATGCTCACCAGAACTAAAGAGTAAGTTACAAATCTGTTGACTTTAAAAACATTTTTTGGCTTCTTTATCAAAAATCTAGGGTTCATAGGCATGAGGGTTTATGTTTGAGTCTTCCATTTGATTCTATTGATTCATGTGCCTGTTTCTATACAAATACTATTCACTTTTTTATCACTAGTCCTCTATAGTACAGCTTAAGGTACAGGATAGCGATTCCTTATAAGTAAATTTATTGTTCAGGATTATTTTGGCTATCCAGATTTTTTTTATTTTTCCATATGAGGTTAAGAATTTCTCTTTTTTAAATTATTAATAATTTCATTTGGTTACATTTAAAATGTAATCCCCCTTCCTGGTCTCCCCTCCATGAATCCCCCCTTCCCTTTGCCTCTAAAATGGTATTCCCCCTCCCACCCACTCCCACCTCACCCCTCTAGCATCCCTCTTCTCTGGAGCATCAAATCTCCACAGGACCAAGTTTCTCCCTTGCTTCTCATGCCAGATAAGGCAGTCCTCTGCTACATATGTAGCAGGAGACATGAAGAGGCTCATGTATACTCTTTGATTAGTGGTTTAGTCCCTGGGAGTTTTGAGGGGTACAGTTAATTGGTATTGTTCTTCCTACAGGGTTTGAATCCCCTTCAGCTCCTTCATTTCTTCCCTATCTCTTCCATTGACATCCCCAGGCTCAGTTGAATGGTTGGCTGCAAGTATATGCATCTGTCTTAGATGCTGGCACATCATCTGAGAAGACAGCCACACCAAGCTCCTGTCTACAAGCACATCTTGGCATCTGCAATAGTGACAGGGTTTGGTATTTGTGGATAGAATGGAATACAGGTTGGGGTGGTTTCTGGATGGCCTTTCCTTCAGACTCTGTTCCATTTATGTAACTTCATTTCCCTTAGATAGAAACAATTCTGGGTTAAAAATTTTTAGATGGGTGGGGGACCCCATCTCTCCACTGAGGGCCATGTCTATCTACTGAAGGTAGATTCTTCAGGTTCTATCTTCCTTCTCTTGAGTATTTCTGCTAATGTCCATATTGGGTCCTGGAAACCTCTCATATCCTTGGCTTCTGGGACTTTCAAGGAGTTCCACAAGTTTTCCACCCCCTACTGCTATTAATTTCTATTCATTCTCCTGGTCCTCTGGACTTCTCTCCTGTCCCTTCCCACACCTGGTTCTGCTCCCCATGTATTCTCCCCCTCTTCTCTCACACCAAGGTCCCTCCCTCCTTATGCCTCCCTTGATTATTTTGTTGCCCCTTCTAAGTGGGTTTGAAGCATCTACACTTTGACCTTCCTTCTCATTAAGCTTCATATAGTCTATGAGTTGTATCGTGTATATTCTGAGCTTTTGGACTAATATCCACTTCTCAGTGAGTATTTACCATGTATGTCCTTTAAGGACTGGGTTCCCTCACTCAGACTGATATTTTCTAGTCCCATTCATTTGCCTACAATGTTCATAAAGTCATCATTTTTTTTTTTGTTTTGTTTTTCCGAGACAGGGTTTCTCTGTGTAGCTCTGAAGACCAGGCTGTCCTCAAACTCAGAAATCCGCCTGCCTCTGCCTCCCAAGTGCTGGGATTAAAGGCGTGCACCACCACCGCCTGGCAAGTCATCATTTTTAATAGCTCAGTAGTATTCCATTATGTAAATGTATCACATTTTCTGTATCCTTTCTTCTGATGAGGGACATCTGGGTCATTTCCATCTTCTGGTTATTATAAATAAGGCTGCTATGAACAAAGTGAAGCATATTCCCTTGTTATACATTGGGGCATCTTGCTCTTTCGAAGTCTATAAAAAGTCGTGTTAGAATTTTGATGCAGATTGTACTAAATCTATAGATTGATTTTAGTAAGTTTGGCATTTTCACAATGTTAATCATACCAGTCCATGAGCATGGAATATCTTTCCATCTTCTGCTACTTTCTTTAATTTCTTTCTTTAGGGACTTGAATTTCTTGTTGTAAAGATCTTTCACTTGCTTGGTTAGAGTTACATCAAGATATTTATATTATATGGGGCTATTTAAAGGGTATTACTTCTCTAATTTTGTAGGCCAGTTTATCATGTGTGTAAAGAGGGACTACTGATTTCTTTGAGATAATTTGTAATCAGCCACTTTGCTGAAGGTGTTTATCAGCTGTAAAAGTTCTCTGGTAAAACTTTTGGGGTTGCTTACAAATACTGTCATATCATTCACAAATGACAATACTTTTTGACTTCTACCTTTCAATTTGTATTTCCTTCACCTCCTTTAGTTTTCTAATAGCTTTGGATATAACTTCAAGTACTATGTTGAATAGATAGGGAGAGAGTGAGCAGCATTGTCTTGTAATCAATTTTAGTGGAAATGCTTTAAGTTTCTCACTGTTTAGTTTAATGTTGGCTTGCTATAAATTGCTTTGATTATGTTTAGGTATGTCTCCTGTATCCGTGATTGCTCTAATATCTTTACCATGAAGTGGTGTTTTATTTTATCAAAGGATTTTTCAGTATCTAACAAGGTAATAATGTAATTATTTTTTTCAATTTCTCCATATAGTGGGTTATGTTGATGTATTTTCATATATTGAATCATCCCTGCATCCCTGAGATGAAGTACACTTGACCTTCATGTATCATATCTTTGATGCATTCCTGGATTTGTTTTCCAAGTATTTTATAGGTAAAATCGCCAGCCTACAGATCTGGAAAGGATATTCCCCAACCCTACCTCTGACAGAGGTCTAATATCCAAAATTTACAAAGAATTCAAGGAGTTAAACACTAGCAACCTGAATAACCCAATTAAAAATGGGGTACATAAGTAAACAGAAAAGCAACCTCAAATGGGTTAGAAGCACTTAAAGAAATGTCCAAAGTTCTTATTAATGGAAATGCAAATCAAAGACTCTCTGAGGTTCCATCTTCTACCCATTATATAGGCTAAGATCAAAATGTGAAAAGGTAGTATGTGCTGGCAAAGATATAGAGCAAGGGAAACACTTCTTCACTGCTGGCATGAGTGCAAACTTGTCTAACTACTTTGAAAATCTATTTGGAAGTTGCTCAGAAAACTGGGAATAGTTGTACGTCAAGACCAAGTTATACCATTACTAGGGATCAGCTGTGAGGAAAGACAGGCGTGATGACCAGATGACCATGAGGATGAATAGGAATCTGCAACTGACAGGGGTGGAGAGGTAAGGGGCATCTCTAGGACTAGAGAGAGACCTGGGATTAGGGAGAAGCCCAAGAATCAATGTGGTTGACCTTAGCTAGGCAAAAAGCACAATTAATCTATAGAGACACCAACCTACTCACAAAATTTTCAACCACAAATTCATCCTGTCTCCAAGAAATGTAGAAACGGGATAGGGCAGAGACTGGGGGAGTGGTCAACCAATAACTCTTAATGATACTCTGTTATGCTTACAGACAAAAACAAATTGTCCTCTGAGAGGTTCCACCCCGGAGCTGACTCAGACAGATACAGACACCCATAGCCAAAGAGCAGATGGAGCTTCGGGATTTTTATAGAAGAATAGGAGGAAGAATTGCTGCCCCAAAGGGGATAGTCACTCCAATGGAAAAGAAACAGTCAACTAATCTCTATCATTGGGGCTATCAGATTCTGAAACACCAACCAAAGAATATACAGGGGCTGGTACTAGGCCTCAACACACATATGTAACAGATGTGCAGCTTGGTTTTCATGTGGTTGGCAAACAATTGGAAAATGGACTATCACAAAGCTTTTGCCTACCTGTGGGCCATGTTCTAGCTGACCTTGTCAGACCTCAGAGGGTGAACAAGTACCTAGCCTGAAGTCCAGGGTGGAGGGATACCAGAAGGGCACCCACTCAGAGGAAATCAGGGTATAGAGAAATGAGTGTAGGAGGGAGTCACTGGTGGGGATACAGTGAATGAAATGTAAAATGAATAAGTAAACATAAAATTAAATTAAATTAAAAAAATCATTTTTCTATTGAGGCAGTGAGATAATTCAGTTGATATGATATGATATTCCCTTCCAAGGTTAGTAATAGGAGTTCTACTGTTGGAACTCAAATGGTGAAAGGAGAGGATGAAAGTCCACAAGTTTTCTTCTGCAGTCCATACAGGTGAAATCTGAATTAAATGAATATCTCTTTCCTTTCTCTCTGTCTCTCTGTGTCTCTGTCTCTCTGTCTCTTTCTTTGTCTCTCTCTCTCTCTCTCTCTCTCTCTCTCTCTCTCGGTAAATAAATATAAAAACAGGTAATTAAAGCATTTTCTTTCTTCCTTTGCTTTCCTTCAAACTCCCATGCCCCCTCATTTCAACCTATCGCATATCCTCCGTCGTATATTCTTTTTTTAAAATTCCTGGCCTTTTGGTCTTTGAATATATATTGAATATATAATATATTTGGTTACATTTGGGCTTTGAATATATATATATATATACATATATATATGTATAAATATGTATATATAATACATATATATGCACTCAAACATATAAAATATATTGTATATTTATATAAATATATGTATACAAATTTATATGCACAAATATATTCACACATATTAAATATATCAAAATGCATCAAAATACATTTTTATCCATATATATACATACACACATATATATACATATATACATATATACATATATATGTATGTATATATACATATATACATATATGTATGTACCCACACATATATGTATATATGTATATATATATGCAATTTTCTGGGACTCTTTAATGTTGTTTTTATGTGTGTGTTATTCATGTGTTGATACTTGGTATTAAATAAACAAATAAGGATGTGATCCCTTCAAAAGATCTTGGGTGGGGCTCTTTAAAATTTCCTCTCAACATGTGTATTAGTGTTGTTCTTGTTCAGGACTTTTTTAGTAAGCCATAGTATTGAAGTATCATAGATGAAGCTTCCTAGTCATTTATAGAAGACTCAATTTCACACCATATTTCCTACTATTTTGGATCTTACAACCTTTCTTCCTTTTCTTCTGCAATTTCCCCTGAGACTTAATTGGAGAGGTTGTGATGTAGTTGTTTCTTTGGGGATTAGATACCCCACATTCTATTTTCTTCTGTCTTCTATCAAGTTGTGTTTTTCTATAATAATCTCTGCCTTTTGTAAAGAATAGCTTCTTTGAAAATCGGTGGAGATATACTTAATTGTTGCTATAAGGATGCATTCTATATTGTAGTTATGAATTTGGCTGTTCATGTAACATCATGCTAGTAGGTTCTACTTCAAGATCCATAACTTTATTAGGTCTGGAATGTTAGGTAGATTTTTTGTATCAGACAAGATGACTTTCCCACTGATCTTGTTTTAGTCTAATAAAGAATCTTTATGTTATTGCCAAGATATAAGTTCCACTATCACATCTTAAGAAGTATCTTGGCATAGTGTTGATTGCTGTGGTTCTGTGGTATCACAGCTTGGTAAGAATATTGATTGGATTTCTTCATTGACTGATTTCATAGTGCCTTCTGGTACTATGAAAGCTAAATCTCTAACTCAAAAGAACTGAAAATGAAACTCTCTCTTATATATATATCCCCAGGCAATTTAATAGTTTAATATCACTCAGTTTCTTATAGGTGAACATGTCATCCCAAGTTTTATTGATGGGAACCAGTCATCCCTTATTTAAATTATTAAAGTATAAATAGCTGAACGTCTGCCTAACTCATTTCTATACAACTTTAGGTTGAGATGAACAGTGCAATTGATATTATACTTTAAAGACTAATTTAACTTCATTTGATACATTTCTTTAAATTAAATCCTCTAAAAGATGAAATAACTGAAATCAGAATGCCTAAAATTTATAGAGACCATATTGCAAATATATGCAAGATAATTTATTTATTTCAATATTATCTGACATCTGTGAGTTCCTTAACAAATTATTATAAAGAGCCATTTCAGTTTGAATGTTTCCTTTCTGAAGTATTCCCTTTAATATTCTTATTTAATATTCTGTCAATATTCCCTCTAATCCTAATATGTTGTACTGGAACAATGGTGGCTCAGAGCTCATGTGAGTGACCAAGCAATAACAAGTTTAACTTGAGGCCTACAACATAAGCAAGAGCCCATGGATGATATTATCTGGGTAGCCGATGTGTGAAGGTAGATGGCCCAGACAACTAGAGTAGAATCAAACTAGCCAAACAGTAACCCCAGTGAAATAATTTCTAATAATATTCAACTATATTCATAGATCTAGTTTCTAGACCAATTATGATGATAGGGTTCCTCTGGCAGTTAATGGGAACAGATGCAGAGACTCACAGCCAAGCACTAGGCAGTAGAAGAGGGGGAAGAAAGATTTTAGGAAGTATAGGGATCAAGGACACCATGGAACATAGGCCATTGTATCAAATAAACAACATTCAGAAGGACTCTCAAAAATTGAAATGACAATCACATAACCTGCATGAGTCTACAGTAAGTCCTTTTTATATACATTGTTGTTTAACTTATTGTTTTTGTGACACTCCTAACAGTAGGAGTAGGGTTTTTATGTGTCTTTTTCCTGCTCTTAATATACTTTTCTTCCTGTGTCTTTTTCCTGCTCTTAATACACTGTTCTTCCTACTTACTGTGTTTCCTTCTCCAGCCTTGATGTGAAGGTTTGTGCCCAGTATGATTGCATCCTTTTATACTGTGGTCATTTGAGATCCCTGAAAGTGCTCTTTTTTTCTGAAAGGAAATGATTCAGTGGGTCTGAGGGAGAAGGGAGATAGGAATGGGGACTGGGGTAAGTAGAAGTTCAAAAAGCTGTGGTCATGGTGAACTACATGAGAGAATAAATAAGAAAAAGTAATAATAAAAGAGTTTTCTATAAAATGTTCAGATTTGAATATAATCATCTTTTAAGCAGCATTACAAGTGTTTTCAGATTCATTTAATTTTTTAGAAGTCTGTGAAGTAAGAACCATTATAACACTCATTTTGTAGATGAAGTAAGTCGACCACAGAGCATATTTAATTCGTATTTAAATATGGACACCATAAATCTCTTTGATAGGTAGTGGTTTTTGTTATTCCAAAAAGAAACATGAAAGTTACCAAGGTATTGTAGTTAGGACCTTGGATTCTAATAGCAATAATTCATTACAGGGGAGTATAAAGTATCTCAAATATAATCTACCTGCCTATCTGAAAGCTAATCTGAGTTAAGGCTAATAGGAAAAGATATTGATAAATGCTATAATTGACAGTTGGTCTTCATTGACATGTTCTATTACAATCCTAATAAAGATTGTAAAAACTAAGTTAATACATTGAGATATCTTTAAAAATCTTGAAGATAACAACTAAATAATGAATCTACCTTAATTCACATCAGTCACAAGAGTCATATATATAGTAAATATTTTTCCATGAGTTTCTTTTTGATTATATAAAAGCCACCAATTACAATTTTGTCTTATACATCTTGAAAAGCACAGATGGTTAGACAAAAATGAGAGCTCGTGTAACAGTGAAATTTGAAAATGCATTAGAAATGTATTTCTAAGTGAGTTAAGAATGAGAAATACTATAAAATGGTATATTTGTAGGTGTTTATAGATACTGAGTCTTTAATGTAAAAAGTTATGGTAAAGGAAAGCTCGGGATAGGATGTATTGTATGACAGAAGAATGTATTTTTTACGAAGGTAAAAATTATATTGAGCAGAACCCACTAACACAGTAGTTACTTCTATTAGATAATATGAATATAAGTCATAGAATAGTTGAAATAAATAAAAGTGGTAACATGTATTCTCAAAGACCTTCCATGATGACATGTAGAGAACACATATTCATCTATTAGCACATAAAAATCAAAAGTTTATATCAAAATCAAAAGTTTACATCAAAATCAAAGGAAAAAAATAACAAAATATCACCCCCCAAAATAAACATGTTTGGTGTTTCATTTTATTTTGTTTGACAGAGCACACATTTCCTATACACTGAAGGAAGTACCAGAATATTGATGAAAAGTAAGATAAAAAAGTAAAGTAGATCCAAGCATGCATATGCATGTCTATATTGTCAGCATATTGAATATAAGGACAAAAGGTTCAGAGGCTCAAGGGGTGCTTCACAAATTAGTAAGTTTAGGCCATTTTGGGATGTATAGCAAGATGTCTTTACAACCTCCTGCCCACAGATGAAAAGAGCACAGGGCATATTTTGATATTTGGCATAAATCTTCACTGTACTCAACATGATATTCTTTTTGTAAATTATCTTATGCAACTAAATATCTTCACGAGTCTAATTGAAAAGGCAGTACAGACTATAGGTATTTAAATGGTTCATGAATTTGGAAAAACTCAGGAAGTCTTGTTCATGACAAAATTTTTTGAGTACAGGTTGCAGATTTGGTAAACATAAAATGAATCCTATCATAAGTATAAATGTCTAAATTTAACACATTAAATATAAAGTTATTTTCTCTCTCTCCTTCAACAACAGTGATTTGAATTCAAAAAATTATTCATAATATCTATGATCTAATATTAAATCAGTGTAGTCTCCCTCAAAATGTATCCAAGTTTGTGAAGCAATCCCACTAAAATCAGGGATATAAAATTAACTCAAGCAAATCAGTGGCCTTCCTCTATACAAAGGATAAAAAGGCAGAGAAAGAAATTATGGAAACAACACCTTTCGCAATAGCTACAAATAGTAAAAAATACCTTGGTGTGACTCTAATTAAGCAAGTAAAAGATCTGTTTGATAAGAACTTCAAGTCTCTGAAGAAGGAAATTGAAGAAGATCTCAGAAGATGGAAAGATCTCCCAACTCGTGGATTGGCAGGATTAATATAGTAAAAATGGCCATCTTACCAAAAGCAATCTACAGATCCAATGCAATCCCCATCAAAATTCCAACTCAATTCTTCACAGACTTAGAGCAATTTGCAAATTCATCTGGCATAACAAAAAACCTAGGATAGGGAAAACTATTCTGAACAATAAAGGAACCTCTGGTGGAATCACCATCCCGGACCTTAAGCTGTACTACAGAGCAATTGTGATAAAATCTGCATGGTATTGGTACAGTGACAGGCAGGTAGATCAATGGAATAGAATTGAAGACTCAGAAATGAACCCACGCACCTATAGTCACTTGATCTTTGACAAAGGAGCTAAAACCATCCAGTGGAAAAAAGACAGTATTTTCAACGGATGGTGCTGGCTCAACTAGCTGTTAGCATGTAGAAGAATGCAAATCCATCCTTTCCTTTCTCCTTGTACAAAGCTCAAATTCAAGTGGATCAAGGACCTCCACATCAAAGCAGATACACTGAAACTAATAGAAAAGAATGTGGGGAAGAGCCTGGAGCACATAGGCACAGGGGAAATTTTCCTGAACAGAACATCAATGGCTTATGGTCTAAGATCAAGAATTGATGAATGGGACCTCATAAAGTTTCAAAGCTTCTGTAATGTAAAGGATACTGTCAATAGGACAAAATGGCAACCAACAAATTGGGAAAAGATCTTTACCAATCCTATATCTGATGGAGGGCTAATAACCAATATATACAAAGAACTCAAGAAGTTAGACTCCAGAGAACCAAATAACCCTACTGTGGTAAAGAGCTAAACAAAGAATTATCAACTGAGGAACACCGAATGGCTGAGAAGCACCTAAAAAAAAATGTTAAGCATCCTTAGTCATCAAG
>NC_045030.1:120285370-120290420 GCF_008632895.1 Mastomys coucha
ACTTACCCTTTACTTTTCTTTAGCTAGATTATTTTGTTCAATAAGAACTTCTATGTGGATATTAAAAATACAAATCTCCTGAAATTTTTGTTTATAAAGATAATCCACTGGGAAAACCATGACAAGATTTAAAAAGAGAACACATATAGTTAATTTTAAATGTTCATATTATAAGGTTATTATAAGTTGGTTAGTATATTGGGTATGGTTGTAACATAATTATAGCATGGTTTGAAAACATGGAATATGTATAAGATTTTTTTCGTGGGTTGCTCATAAGCACCTAGTCTCCTACTATATCATACATATGATCAAATTATGGCATCCTGGAAATGCTATTAAGTATCTCATGTTTTTGTTTCTTTATCTGTCAAATGTGATTGGTAATACAAATAAACAAAATTGGTTTTATAATAGATAATGTCATATATGGTTTGATAAAGATACTATACATTTTAAAAAAGAAAATCTTCCTTCCCACACCTATAGAGGACTAAAGTCCCCAGGCATAATATCAGCAAATATTTAATGTGGTGAAGACTCTACTTCTGGTTTGCAGATAAATATTTTTTCCTTAGTACTCTCATATAATGGACAAAAGAGATGAAAGAAACCTCTTTTTAAAATTTTCTCCTAATGACACAAGAACACATACATTCCCTCTTTTCTCCCTCTAGTACTTTGCAAATGCCCTGACTCTAAAAGCCATCATTTGGGAGACTTTGACTATATTATATATGATTTAAAAGTACACAAACATTCAGTTCAAAAATATGTTTGTCATAAGTAATGAATAACTGGTACTAACTTATATTTTCTTAACCTAATTCAAAACAATCTCTACACAGTAGCCCAACAATAATATTGAAGAAATATTTGAGTACTTGAGACTTACAAGGCAATTATTATCAACATGAATCTTTAAAAAAACATGTATCTAATTTGTAATTATATATAAGTATATAAAATACAAAACATAATTGTATTTTTAAAACTAGGTAAAAATGTGAAAATTGTAAACTCTGTGTAATATCCCATAGTAGAAATTTTGTTTTGAACTCCAATGTGAAATCTGAATAATAAAGCATGAAATGAAAATATGTTGCATAATGTCTATTAAAACCAAAAACTGATATTTGATAAAATAAAACTTCCAATCATTCCTTCCTTCTTTCTTTCTTTCTTTCTTTCTTTCCTTCTTTTTTTATATTTAATTTTATTTTATTGTATTGGTTTTGTAGAAAGTAATTGATCTCTTGATACAACTCTCTTTCTTAAAAGAAGGATTTATTTAGAAAGAGTTGATCAGTCCAAGTCAGGCTCAAGTGTGTCATTGGCAATGTATGAATACTAATTTATCATAATTGATCCCATATTCATATATAAGTCCTTGAGAGTAAGTATGAGGAATTCTCTCTTATCCCTTTAGTGAGTAGCTCCTCCAGCCAAGCACATGGTTATGGGTAGATCTGCATGTAAAAGTTTACATTATTAATTTAAACCAAATTCAGTATTAACTAAAAAACAGTAGAAACAATGAATGGTTTAAAACCTACACAGGCAAGTTTGGATCCGGGAAATAAAAGCAAAATCTTTGACAAAGAAAGTTGCAAATTAGTAAACTGTTTACAGTATTTTAAATGTCTATCAGCTAAATTTCTCTGAAACCTGGGAACAAGATTAAAACTATGTATGTTATAAAAGTATCTATGTGTGAGGAGTGTGTACCTGTGGATTTGGAGTCCAGAGGAAGGTATCAGGTGTCCTGCTGCAGAACTCCCTATTATTTCTTTCAGAAAAGGCCTCTTGGTGGACCTGGAGTTGAATGTTGCCCCACGTGGGGCAGTCTCTGGATTGTTCTTCCTTCAGTCTCTGCTCCATAGTTTGTCTCAGCAAGACTCAGCAACAATTTTGTCTCCATCACTCCCACCTAGTAACTCTCCTATTCATCAGTGAGTTACAATGCAGCCAATCCCAGCTTTTATTTGAGTTCTAGGATCCAAACTCAGGTCCTCGTGGTTCTGCAGCAAGTGCTATTACTCACTGAACCATCTCTACATGTAGATAATACATTCTGGTATTTGATATTTCAAGAGATAAGGGTCAGTGCTGGGAAGATGGTTTAGTAGAAAAAATGCTTGGTATATAAGCATGAGTACCAGAGTTCACATCCCCAATTCCCACATAAAGGCCAAGTGGCAAAGCAAGCTACCTATGACCCTGGCAATTTGGAGATTGGAAAATAATCCCTTAAAGTAAGAAGGATAGCTAGACTAGCCAAGTCTGGGAGTCCTGGGTTCTGTGAGAGACCTTGTTTCATGGTATCATCCTTTGGACTATACCACACACACATACACACACACACACACACACACACACACACACACATTTCCTAATTTTATGGGTGTGTTTTAACTGCATGAAAGTGAGTTCAACAAATATGCCTGCTATCTGTAGTGGTAAGAAGAGAGCAATGGATGCCCTGGAACTGGAGTTACATGGAGTTACAGATCATTTTAAGCAACCATATGGGTGGATTCTAGGGATCCAAGCTCAGTATTCTGTAGGAACAGCCATTGCTCCTTTTTTTTTTGTTTGTTTTTGTTTTTGTTTTTAATAACCAACCTACCACCAGTCTGGGTCTACCTCTCATAGATCTGGCAACCTCAGCCTGAATTAAGCAATGCCCAGTATTGGTCATTATAAATGTTCAATGTCTAATTTTCCCTGTGGGCATCTCTAAGGGCCCCTGGACCAGAAATGGTTCTTTCCAGTGAGAAGCTAGGGAACATAGGCTGAATTCTTGATGTGAATAATGTATTACAGCCCAACTAGTATAAGGTCTGAGTGTGAAAGTGCCACTGCTCCTTTTTAATTAGATATTTTCTTTATTTATATTTAAATTTTATCCCCTTTACTGGTTTCCCCTCTGAAAACAAAAGCAAAAACAAAAACAAAAAAACCCTATTCCTTCCCTGCTCCCACTGCTCACCAACCTACCTTCTCCCTCATCCTGGCCCTGGCATTTCCCTACACTGGGGCATAGAACCTTCACAGGACCAAAAGCCTCTCCTCCCATTGATGACCGACTAGGCCATCTTCTGCTACATATGCAGCTAGAGCCATGGGTCCCTCCATGTGTACTATTTGGTTGGTGGTTTAGACCCTGGGAGCTCTGAGGGTACTGGTTGGTTCATATTGTTGTTCCTCCTATGGAGCTGCAAACTCTTCAGCTCCTTGGGTCCTTTCTCTAGCTCCTTAATTGTGGAACCTATGCTCAGTCGAATGGATGGCTGTGAGCCTCCACTTCTGTACTAGTCAGGCACTGGCAAAGCCTCTCAGGAGACAGCTATACCAGGCACCTAGCAGCCAGTAATTGCTGGCATCCACAATAGTGTATGGGTTTGGTGGTTATATATGGGAAGTATCCCCACGTGGGGCAGTCTCTGGATTGTTCTTCCTTCAGTCTCTGCTCCATAGTTTGTCTCAGCAACTCCTCCTATGGATATTTTGTCCCCCCTTCTAAGAAGGAACGGAGTATCCACACTTCGGTCTTCCTTCTTGAATTTCTTGTGGTTTGTAGATTGTATTTTGGGTATTCTGAGCTTCTGGACTAATATCCATTTATCAGTGAGTACATACCATGTGATTCTTTTATGATTGTGTTACCTCACTCAGAATGATATTCTCCAGATCCATCCATTTTCCTAAGAATTTCATAAATTTATTGTTTTTAATAGCTGATTAGTACTCCATTGTGTAAATGTACTACATTTTCTGTTCCCCTGTTGAGGGATATCTGGATTCTTTCCAGCTTCTAGCTATTTTAAATAAGGCTGCTATGAACATAGTGGAGCATGTGTCCTTACTACATGTTGGAGAATCTTTTGGGTATATGCCCAGAAGTAGTATTTCTGGGTCCTCTGGTAGTACTATGACCAATTTCCTGACATACCGCCAAACTGATTTCCAGAGTGATTGTACCAGCTTGCAATTCCACCAGCAATGAAGGAGTGTTCCTCTTTCTCCACATCCTTGTCAGCATCTGCTGTCCCCTGAGTTTTTTTTATCCTAGCCATTCTGACTGGTATGAGGTGGAATCTCAGGGTTGTTTTGATTTGCATTTCCCTGATGACTAAGGATGTTGAACATTTCTTTAGGTGCTTCTTAGCCATTCAGTATTCCTTAATTGGAAATTTTTTGTTTAGCTCTGTACCCCATATTTTAATAAGTTTATTTGGTTCTACGGAGTCTAACTTCTTGAGTTCTTTATATATATTGGATATTAGCCCTCTATCAGATACAGGATTGGTAAATATCTTTTTCCAATCTAGGCAGATGGATCAATGGAATAGAATTGAAAACCTAGAAATGAATCCACACACCTATAGTCACTTGATCTTTGACAATGAAGCTAAATCCATCCAGTAGGAAAAAAAGAGCATTTCTAACAAATGGTGCTGACTCAACGGGCGCTTAGCAAGAAGAAAAGTGCAAATCAATGCATTCTTATGTCCTTGCACAAAGCTCAAGTCCAAGTGGATCAAGGACCTTCACATAAAACCAGATAAACTGAAACTAATAGAAAAGAAAATGAGGAAGAGTCCCAAGTACATTGGCAGAGGGGAAATTTTCCTGAACAGAACACCAATAGCTTATGCTCTAAGATCAAGAACTGACAAATGTGACCTCTTAAAATTGCAAAGCATTTATAAGACAAAGGTCACTGCCAAAAGGACAAAATGGCAACCAGCCAATGCTCCTAACTACTGAACTATCTTGTCACTTCTCTTTAGTACTGAATCTTTGCTTTAGTTTTAATTGACAAAGTTGTATATATGAACACTTCTTCATGATCAAATCTGGACAATTAGCATGTTCTTGAAAACCTTATGTTTTTCATCGAAACTTTTTAATGGTAAAATTCACAATGCTATCTTCTGGCTTTCTTATTTATTTATTCACTGCTATTATATTTTTCATTTTTTATTATTATTAGATATTTTCTTTATTTACATGTAAATTTCTCCTTTCACAGTTTCCCCTCCAA
>NC_045030.1:120290431-120314356 GCF_008632895.1 Mastomys coucha
AGAGAGAGAGAGAGAGAGAGAGAGAGAACCACAGGTCAGGCTACAGCTCAACCCCCACCTCGCCTGTGGAACAACAGTGTATCATCTCTAATTGAACACAGACCTGGCAGTCCTCTACTGTATATGTGTTGGTGGCCTCATATCAGCTGGTTGTATGCTGCCTGGTTTTTAGTCCAGTGTCTGAGAGATCTCAAGGGTTCAGGTTAATTGAGACTGCTGGTCCTCCTACAGGGTTACCATGCTCCTCAACTTCTTCCAGCTTTACCCTAATTCAGTCACAGGGGTCAGCAGCTTCTGTCCATTGGTTGGGTGAAAATATCTTCATTTGACTCTTTCAGCTGCTTGTTAGGTCTTTCAGAGGGCAGTAATGATAGGTCCATTTTTGTGAGTATTCCATAGCCTCAGTCATAGTATCAGGCCTTGGGACCTCTCCTTGACCTGGATCCCACTTTGGGCTTGATGCTGGACCTTCTTTTCCTCAGTCTGTTCTACATTTCCATCCCTGCAGTTCTTTTAGACAAGAAAAATTATGGGTCAGAATTTTGACTGTGGGATAGCAACCCCATCCCTCACTTGATGGCCTGTCTTTCTGCTGGAAGTGGGCTCTACAAGTTCCCTCTCCCCTCTTCTTATTTATACACATTACACATTTCAAGGATTCAAAAAAAAAACTTCCTGAAGAAAAATATATACAACATGATTACAATTTGATTAGATAATATAGCTCATTTATAATTTCATTTGTTAAAATCAAATATCTTCTTTGAAAATATTTTCCTTTTGAAAATAATGTTAAACTGAAAAATCAGTAAGAGACAAAGGAATAAAACTAATTATTTTTTTAAAAAAAAATAAGAGCTTTTCTCCAGTGTTGAATAACAAACAATAAATAAGCAGAAAATAATGTGTCAACTTATTTTATAAAAGATATATCGTATAGGATCTATCAAAATTCATACCGAGTCTGTTAGTGGTATTAGTCTGTTGTAGTTATTTTATGTTTTCAATGAAAGTGTAATAGGCAATTGCCCAAGTATTATTGAAGCAAGTTGCCAGGCAGTGCCATTTGGGAGTAACAGATTTATTTCCTAAAATGGGAACCATCTCATAATTTTTTGGCCCTTAGCCTGAAACCATTCTCTGAGCTATCACCCATGATTATAGAAATGATTTGGTTCACTGAAGATTTCTTTCAGAGAGGTCAAAAGCTGATCACTCAAATGACCGTGACAAACCTACTAATATCTCTGGAAGGTCGTTCTGACAAAATGGATGACACCAATGTCATACTGTCTAGCCCGGGTAAGAACTACTTGCTGTTAACATAATTGTTTCAGATAGAAATATTGAATTACATAAAGTCACAGTCTCCTGAAGCAGTATAATGCTGAAGCATGTTTATTTCCATTTGAAACTGCCTTAGATATTCATTGGCTCTGGCAGTATGAAAAATAGTAGTTTAGGTCATATGCCCAGTGCCAATTATATTTGATAATGAAGTATCCATGTTATCTTGCAATGTGCTCTTAATCACTGGATTCAGTATACATACACAATGGTCGATGCCATAAAAATATCTGCCAATAGTAACATTTATGCCCTGTTCAATAGTCTCTTATGGAAGAAATGGCACCAAGTGTACTATATATGAATACAGATTTTGCAATGAATATTTATGGGCAATATGTCTCTTTAGTAATATGTGTAAATTAGCATATTTGCAATTATGTATGTATGTTGTATCAGTTATTTTTCTTGTTGCTATTACAAAAAAATGAAGTATACAAATTGAAGAAGGAAGGATTGGTTCATAGGTTCAGTGAACTGTCCATCATAGAAGTAAAGATGTGATGTGACAAACATCTTTTTCTAACAGCAAATATATGAAGTAGCTGGTTACATTGCATTGGAAGAGAAGTGGAGAAAGAGATCAGTGCTGGTGATGAGGTTGTCTCCTCCTCCCTTTTTCTTTTCTCTCTTTCTTTCTCTTTCTTTCTTTCTTTCTCTCTTTCTCTCTCTCTTTCTTTCTTTCTCTTTCTTTCTTTCTCTTTCTTTCTTTCTCTTTCTTTCTTTCTTCTTTCTTTCTTTCTTTCTTTCTTTCTTTCTTTCTTTCTTTCTCTCTTCCTTACATTTCACTGAAGAAGATACAGGACAATGTTCTGCAAAAGGAAGCTCATGAAAGGATACATGATAAAAGATTCTTTGCTAATAACATGCATGTATTGGTCTGCCTTATGCGAGTAGTTAAGCTGCATTTCTTGGGACTCCATAGAGAGAAACACACTAAAAAATTTCTGGTGAAGTACTACAGATTGTTGTTACTTCCTCAGGTGATTGGATTCATGTGCTAAGGCAAGAGCCATACTGAGGCAAGGCATGTGGAAGACACATGATGTTTGGTGGGTATCAATAAGACTCCACTGAATGACAAAGACAAAACTTTGCTTGCTAGTGCAATTAGCTGTGCAAAGCTTGTGGGTTCGATGTTTTTGCTGATCTTCTCTTCCCAGAGAGGCACAGCTGAGAACTACTTCTGGTGTTCCTGTTGCTTCCTCCTGCTGGCTCAAGTCTAGGCTGAAGCCTGGCTGTCTCTACTAGGTCTTGACACTTCTGTTAATAACCAAAATGGACTGCTCATCTATGAGTAAGTTGTTTTCTTGTGGATCAAGCTACCATTGCCTGATAACCTGTAAATGAAACTGCTCATTTCCAGACAATACAGATGGGAGTTGCTACAAATACCCTTATTAAAGTGTACCACACCCCTCTGCCCCCATGTCTTTTCTTTTTCACTACCTCTGGTCTATGGTGGATTACAAGAAAGGTTAAAACATTTAGGAAAAATCATTAAAAATAGGATTTGAAAAAAATTAAAGTTATAGATGCCACATTAGTTTTTTTTTTTTACTCTCAGCAGTGGATAGATCAAGGAAACAGAAAATAAACAGAAATGCAATGAAACTAACAGAAGTTATGAACTAAATAGATTTAACAGATATCTATAGAACCTTTCATTCTGCAAAACTCAGAATTTCCTCATTCTTAATAGTTGAGTAGTATTCCATTGTATAAATGAACCACATTTTCTGTATCCATTCTTCTATCCTGGGACTTCTGGGTTATTTCCAGATTTTGACTGTTACAAACAAAGCCACTATGAACATAGTGAAACATGTGTTCCAGTGGCCTGGTGGGGCATCTTGGAGTATATTTTCAAGAGTGGGCTGGGTTGTTAGGTAGTACTATGTCCAATTTTCTAAGGAACAATCAGACTGATTTCCAGAGTGGTCATCCCAGTTTGCAGTCCCACCAGCAATGGAGGTGTGTTCTTTCTCCACATTCTCATCAGCAACTGCTGTCATCTGAGTATTTGATCTTAACCATTCTGACTGGTGTGAGGTGGAATCTCAGAGTTGTTATGATTTGCATTTCCCTGATGACTAAGGATGTTGAACACTTATTTAGGTGTTTCTCAGTTATTTGATATTCCTCAGTTAAAAATTCTTTATTTAGCTCTGTATCCCATTTCTAATAGGGTTATTTGATTCTCTGGAGTCTAACTACTTGATTCTTTGTATATATTGGATATAAACCCTCTATAGGATGGACAGTTGGAAAAGATCTTTTCCTATTCTGTTAGTTGCCATTTTGTCCTATTGACATTGACCTTTGCCTTATAGAAGCTTTGCAATTTTATGAGATACAAGTTGTCTATTGTTGATCTTAGAACATAAGCTACTGGTGTTCTGCTCAGGAAAATTCCCCCCATGTCCATGTGTTTGAATCTCTTCTCCAATTTCTCTTCTATTTGTTTCACTGTATCTGGTTTTACGTGGAGGTCCTTGATCCACTTGGACTTGAGCTTTGTACAAGGAGATAAGAATGGATTGATTTGCATTCTTCTATATTCTGACAGCCAGTTGAACCAGCATAATTTGTTGAAAATGCTGTCTTTTTTCTACTGGATGGTTTTAGCTCCCTTGTCAAAGATCAAGTGACCATAGATGTGTTGGTTCATTTCTGAGTCTTCAATTCTATTCCATTGTCCTACCTGCCTGTTTCTGTACCAATACCTTACAATTTTTATCACATTTGTTCTGTAGTACAGCTTGATATCTTGGATGATGATTATCCCAGAAGTTCTTTTATTGTTGAGAATAGTTTTCCTATCCTCAGTTTTATGTTATTCTAAAAGAATTTGCAAATTGCTTTTTCTAACTCTATGAAGAACTGAGTTAGAATTTTGATGAGGATTGCATTGAATCCATAGATAGCTTTCAGCAAGAAGGCCATTTTTACTCTATTAATCCTTCCAATCCAAGAGTATGGGAGATCTTTCCACCCTCTGAGATCTTCTTCAATTTCTTTCTTCAGAGACTTGAAATTCTTGTCATACAGACCTTTCACTTGCTTGGTTAGAGTCATACCAATGTATTTTTTTATTATTTGTGACCATTGTGAAGTGTGTCATTTCCCTAATTTCTTTTTTAGCCTGTTTATCTGTGGTACCAAAGGCAGGGCCTGCTGCTGAGGCTGATGGCTCTCTCTCTCTCCCTGGTGTTAGCCTGGGGCTGTTAGTTAAAAAGGAGGCAATGTATAAATGAGATATTTTATTGTAGGAAAGAGAAAATAGGCTGGTCAAGTAGAGAGAAGGAAAGGAGAGGAAGGAGAGGAGAAGAGAAGGAGAGAGAGAAAGGAAAAAAAATAAAGCAAGAGAGAAAGAAGGCAAGAGAAGAGAACAAAGAGCAGGAAAGATAGGAGAAGGCAAGAGAGGGAAAGCAGAGACAAAGTGCAAGAGAACAAGAGAGCAAGAGTGAGAAGAGGGGGCAAACCACCCCTTTTATTGTATGGGGTATGACATGCCTGGCTTGTGGTCAGATGACTGGGGATAGGGTCTAGCTAGAATGCTGGGAGCTTGGGGCATTTTCTGCCTGATAGAGCACACATCTCCAGCGGAGGCAGCTGTGAGGGGTTGTGACTGAAATAGGAACCAAATAGTCAGGAGTTATGGCCAAGCTCCTTTTGCCCCCTGCAAGCAGAATTTGCCACAAGGACTCCAGGGCTCAAAGCCAAATACTCTACTGAGCCTACGTTACCTGAGCAGACCACTGCCCCACACTGCCCCACACTTATCATTTCAGTATAGGAAGGCTACTTATTTGCTTGAGTTAATTTTATATCCTGCCACTTTGCTGAAGTTGTTTATCAAGTTTTTTGAGTTCTCTGGTGGAAATTTTGGGGTCACTTAGATATACTACCATATCATCTGCAAATAGTGATATTTTGATTTCTTCCTTTCTAATTTGTGTGAAGAAGATTTGGCAAAGCTAGTCTAAATCAGTCCTATGGTCCAAAATTTAGCAATAAATAGCTAAAAAACTATAGTTTTAAATATATCATTTCTGAAGCAGAAAATAATCTTAAAACCTCCATCAGGTAGAACACTCAATGTCTCTATAATCATCAACATAAAACCAGATACACTAAAATCTGATGGAAGAGAATGTGAGAAATAGTCTTGAATTCATTGACTTAAGAAAATAATTTCTGAACAGAAAACCATTAACAGAAGCTATAAGAAGAAAGATGTACAAATGGGACTTCATGGTACTGAAAAGCTCATGTATGGTAAAAGGTATCATCTTGGAAAAACAGCCTGGCACAGAATGGGAAAATATTTTTAACAACTAAATATTCTGTAGAAGCCTAAACCCTAAAATATACAAATAAGTTAACTGAACATCAAGAAAAAAATACAACATAAAAAAAAAAACTATGAAGAGTGATGCAAAAGTACTTAATAGTATAACTGCAAACTGAATCTAAGAACATATCAAAAACATCATTCTCTAAGTTCAAGTAGTTTCAACATATTCCATTGTATGCTTTTAAGAAATTAGGGGACTAACTGGGACTAGCAGGACCCAGGCACACAGGACGTCCTCTAGTCCAGAGGCACAGGTTCCTTCTGGTCTGTCTGGGCTAGTGACTTAAGGAGATATTGGGTGCAAATTCTGTAGCCAGTCCCACAACACCCAGAGGAAGCTCCACTCTCAGGTGCTCTAACATGCTCAAGAATATAGGATCAGAGGTGAGGACGACATAACATCTGTCCCAAAAACAGGAGTAACTGGTACCAGCAGGACCCAGGCACACAGGAACTTCACCAGTCCAGTGGCACATAAAAGAACAAAAATGCCAGCCCAGGCTACTATACCCAGCAAAATTCTCAATTACCATAGATGGAGAAAACAAGATATTCCATGAAAAAACAAAATTTACACAATACCTTTCCCCAAATCCAGCTCTATAAAGAATAATAGCTGGAAAACAGCAACATCAGGAGCAAAACTACACCCTAGAAGAAGCAAGAAAGTAATCTTTCAACAAACCCACACAAATATAGTTCTACCTCTAAGAACAAATATAACAGGAAGTAACAATTACTATTTCTTAATATCTGTTAATATGAAAATTAATATTTCCTATATATCCTAATCAATTGAAATTCAAAAGTATGAGGATTTAGAAATTTGCTGGCTGTTATCCAGCGGTCTCTCTATTTTGGTAGTTAGATTGTTTATTTAATGCTTTTACACTATACTGTGGTTTTAAGAACAGCTTACTTATTTCAATATTATTTATACAGCCAAAAGAAATGTAGACAATTAATTTGAGAGGTGGCTTGTAGCAAAGAGTGAAACTGAATGCTTTGCTTGATGTTTATAACTATTGTATCGATTTTGAAGAAGAGGACTTTATAAGTTACTCTTTTTCGGAGATGAATGTTTTTCAAAATCATCACAGCCAATCAACCAGATTCTTACCATTACCTAACATCTGTACCACCCTCCAAGCAGAACTATTGTTCAAGTTGGTAAATGACTTCATGGATAGATTATCTTAATACATACACCATTTCCTTTGGTTTTTGTTTTGTTGTTGTTGTTTGTTTGTTTGTTTGTTTTTACATTTTAATCAGTTATGGACTCCAGTGAAGCAGAAGAATATGGTCAAGGATGAGAAGGACTCAGGCAAATCCCTACAAAAAAGTGGTATATGGGGAAAAAGATCAGCAAAGAAGAAAGCTGGAGCACTCTACCACCCACACACCATTTCTTAAATGAATGTAACCTGTATTCTGTGGGCTGAGAATGAAGACAATCTCTCAAGTCAAATAGCTTTGACCAGAGCAGGAAATCTGTACCCAAAAATTGAGCCTACAATTCATTCCTTGGAGTAACAGAACTGTCAACTCTTAGCTTAACTACTATGGAGTTAAAATTCTTTGGTGATGTGAGGGTCACTGAACTCCAATGTCTAAATTTTTTTTCTTATTTTGGGCTTGTATCATAATAAGAGTCAAGATTTTAAGCTCTACTAAAAAGAAAACAAAACAAACAAACAAACAAAAAGAATTTGTCTATTTATGTTCATTTTTTAAAAACCAGTAGTGATGTATTATTTTAAAATACACACTTAATATGTTGGAGTTATTTAAAATTTATGTTGAGAAAAATGTTTGTATTTCCAGTATTGCTGTAGACAAGCTTCTACATAAGACTGTTCAATTGATTGTTGTTTTATATCAAACAACTTTTATAATACTCATTTTTATTGTTACAATATTTTATAAATTTTAAAGAATATGACAAAATAAAAAAATGAAAGGTAAGAAAGAAAGAAATTAGGGTGCTTATTAATACCTATTCTGCATTCTTCCGGAGATAATGTTTTCATTTTTGAACGGAGTAGATCCTTCCATGTAAACTCCAGTTTACTGGTATTTTGCCAGTAAACTCTGTTTGTTTTGAGATTATTACCACTATATGATGAATTATCAGGACAAATATTACTAATGTTTAACTTCAGTGATTTGTCTTGCTTTTTATAAGATGCAGAGAGATGGATACCCAGTGCTTGTTCATCACTATTTTGCTTGCTTTAGCATAATGCATGACATAAGACAGGTATTGAGTGAATCCATTAAATGAATTCCTTTTGATTCTGTAAAGTATGTCTGAGGACACAAGATAATAGTGACAGAGTAGAAATTTATAGAAGAAAAGGCCCATCTTATAAAATGTTAGAGTACAGATGAGATACCTATATTAAAATGTAGATATGTCAAATTTCTTTCTATCGATACATCACATAAGTGGATTACAAATTAGTAAATTAAGATAATATGACTTGACTGTTTAGCTTCAAAATACTGTTTCAGTATTTTTAAAAGTATGTGTCTGTGATTTTAGACATGTCTGAGCCTAAACTGCTTCAAAAATCAAAGCCTGAGCTATACCTTTTGTCCAAAAGCCCTAGTATTGTGTCTGGACAAGGCAACCCAATAAGAGGTAAAGAGGCTCTTATTGAGTCAGAGACAAACATGTTCCCACTGTTAGGTATTCCACAAAAGGATCCAGCTAACATCCATAACATATAAGCAGAGGACATAGTACAAACTCTTTGCTTGCTAATTCAGTTACTGTGAGCCCATATGAGTCCTGCTTAGTTGATTCATTTGGCTATGTTCTCCTGCCCCTCTGACACGTATAGTCTTTTCTTTCCCTCTTTTGTGGAAGTCACCAGTTGAGACCTCCAACTTAGACTCTCTCTGTATAATGTCTGGCTGTGACTCTCTACATCTGCCTCCATCTCTTACCTGAAGAAACTACTCTGATGATGAGTGGACAGAGTATCAATCTATTAATATATAAGAATATCATTAGGCTCAGAGCTGCAGGCAGCTGGTGTAGGATCCTTTCTACCTCCCTCTTCACCTAGAAGGAGGTTCTGCAGATCCATGGCCCTCTCTGCCCCTTACCCTCAAGCAGAGAGCTTGTCTTTGTGGGGTGCTCCAACCCAGGGACTCAGGTGAGAACTCCATTTTCTCTCTGGTGACCTTCTAAGGCAAGATCAACCAGGAGGCACAGTCCTCAGAAGTGGCAGGGCTGCCAGTGTAGGATCCTTTCTACCTCCCTCTTCACCTACGAGGAGGTACTGCAGATCCACAGCCCTCTCTGCCCCTTCCCTGCAAGTGGAGAGCCTGTCTCCAGGGGTTGTTCTGACCTCAGGACTCAGAAGGGATGATTGATCCACAGCCCACCACACACAGGTCTTACCAGAGGAGAGCTGATCTCCCAAAGTGCTGACACGGGCTTACAGAAGCACAGGAGGAACAAGCTCCAGCCAGAGATAGCAAGAACATCTAACACCAGAGATCAACAGATGGCAAAAGGCAAATGCAAGAACCTTAGCAACAGAAACCAAGACTACTTGGCTTCAGCAGAACCTAGTACTCCCAACACAGCAAGTCTTGGATATCCCAAAACACGAGAAAAGCAAGATTTGTTTCTAAAATCATATCTCATGATGGTGATAGAGGGATTTAAGAAGAGCATGAATAACTCCCTTAAAGAAATACAGGAGAACACAAGTAATCAGTTTCAAGCCCTTAAAGAGGAAACCCAAAAATCCCTTAAAGAGTTACAGGATCTCAATACTCAATGTTTTTCTAGCCCAAAGTTCCATGGTCCTTCAACAATACTCCAAAAATCACAGTGAGGTCTGCCACAGCAATACCCCACTCACAGTATCAATTTGACTTAGGGCTTTTATTTTTTACACAAAACACACCAGGTCCAAAAAGCAAATTGAGAAGTACAGAATTATTTGGCTTATACTTTGTGATGGTTTGTATATACTAGACCCAAGGAATGGCACTATTAGAAGGTGTAGCCCTGTTGGAGTAGGTGTGTCACTGTGGGTGTGGGCTTAAGACCCTCACCTTAACTATCTGGAAGTCAGTCTTCCACTAGCAGCCTTCAGATAAGGATATAGACATCTCAGCACTGCCTGCATCATGCCTGCCTAGATACTGCCCTGCTTACACCTTGATGATAATGGAATGAAGCTCTGAACTGTAAGCCAGGCCAATTAAATGTTGTCCCTTATAAGACATGCCTTGGTCATAGTGTCTGTTTACAGAAGTAACCCTAACTAAGACACAATTCAAAATCAGAGTCCATCATTGAGGAAGTTAGGACAGGAACTCAAGCAGGGTTATGATTCAACAGCTAAAGCAGAGGCCACACAGGGTTCACTGCTTACAGATTTGCTTCCCCTAGCTTGATTAGCCTGCATTTTAAAATTAATTTAATTTTTATTTAAAAATTTCATAAAAATATTTTAATCATATTTTCCCCTCACCCACCTCCTCCCACATCTTCGTACACCTTGACACAACCAATTTCATGTTCTTTCTCTCTCTCTAAAAAGAGAAAAAGACAGTAAAAGAAAACTAAACTGAACAAACAAAATTAATAAGACAAAAAAGTGCCAAAAGCAAGCAAACAAAATGCACACAAAATTTTTGTAGTATGTTTTGTAATGATTAACTACTCCTGGGTATCAAGCCTGTTCTAGGGCATAGTATTTGATATACGTAGTGACACTCCATTTGCAGAAAACTTATTTCTAATGTCTTGGTAGGTGTCAATTTCAAATAACTTCTTTTTAAGGGGTAGGGCTTTGTGGTTTCCTCTCATTTTCAGTGCTAAAAGTTTGTCTCTTTTGAAACTGTGTATGCATTTTGCTTGTTATCACAGTTTCTGAGTTCACATGTGAATCAGTCTTGTTATATCTAGAAGAGATTGTTCCTTGCAGTCATCTACAACCTCTGGCTCTTAGAATCGTTCTTCCTTCTGTTACTTAGATACTATCCTAAGAACAGTGCCATGTCCCGGAAAATGACAAAGCCTTGAGGACTGCTGAGGTTTTCACAAAGAATTATCTACTGTGAGAAAGGAAAAAGAAAAACTTTAAATGATGTTTGTCATCTGTACGATACACACCTTTAGCTTACTCCCATACATGAATTCCTTGTTCTTAGAGTTGGTGTGGGAAAATCTACTGTGAAAAGAGAATAAATTCTTAAATGACTCGCTTTTCTAAAATCCATGTGTGTATGTGTGTGTATGTGTGAACACACAAGCTAAAGTACCATGACTATAAAATCCTGGGCAGGAATTCTGAATAGAACATTGTCTTTAGGTGAATGCATCTCTTAGTCACAAGATAATCCTATTAGCCTGAGGAGGATCTTATAGCTTAGAAGCATAGTAAGGTATTCCACATCAATGCTTCAGGAACTTGCCATGCCCCTAACAGGAAGAAAATGAGTACTGTATGAGAAAACTATTTCATAAATGCACATAAAATACTCTGAGTACTCTCCTAATTTATGTGAAAGATACATGAAAAACATAGCTTTTACAAAAGAGGGAATTTGGACCACAATATAGATTATAACTTCTATTGGCTCCTTAAAAGTTGAAATGAATTTTCTTTAGGAGTATCTTACCTAAATTTTCAAAATCTGTTTGATATTTAGTCATTTATAAGCCAAATTTTGTTTATGGATAAAGAACATTAACTGAAACAAGGAGACTGATTACAATAAAAATACTACAAAAAAAGTAAATAAAAATAATTTCTGCAAATATTTCACACAGATTTGCATAATTACAATAAAAATACTACAAAAAAGTAAATAAAAAGAATTTCTGCAAATATTTCACACAGATTTGCATGTTTTAGAATGACCTCTCTGATAATGAATGAAAAGGTAAAAGTATCTAGTAACTAGGTAGGAGTTATGACCTTTTATACTAAAGGCTACAATGTTTTTTAATGACTATATGTATATATCAGTGCCCCTTCATTCTTGTTTGTGTTAGGTTGTTGTCACAGCTTATGTTATTATGAATAAAGTAGTAAGCCCAAATGGTCATTTGATTTTCTAAAATTTCTGTGAAAATAAAAAGCTTCACTTTTGCTTTAGTTTTAAAGACATATGAATCATATGATAACTAACCTCATAGATTTCTTCTCCTAAAAATGTTAATCTATAACTTGTCAACCAAATTCTAAACCCTGGCCTTGATCAGTGACTTTTTAATTTCATAAATAGCTAGTATACTCTAAATATTTTACAGCTTTTCAGTATGACCTGTTAATTTGCATCATGTTCATTTGTACCTGCCTTAAATTGTCTTTCCTTGGGCAAATATTTATTTCAAAGACTAGGGTCATCTCTAGGACAGTGACAGTTTTTTCTTTCTTTTGCTGCTTTCCAAATCCTCTGGGAATGTGCTTTAAATATAATGAACAATTCCTAATGGTGTTGAGAATAATCAGGTTGTGTGATCTGATTTTAGCTCTATCATTTCTGAATGTCATGTACATAATATTGCCAATACAAAAAGAAACAGACACATTTTTTTTTTCCTGGAACACACAGTTTGGAAATGTAGACTGATAGGGCAATAATTCCCATATATTTCTTAAGGGACATAACAGAAATATGAGGTATAGAGGTAATTCACAAAATAATAGTGAATGTCTATTAGGAAGGTGTGGCAAGATTGTTATATTTCAATAGGTAGGAAAATAGAGATATTTACTCAGTAGGCCATGGCATAGTAAAGAAGAACAGACAAAAGGCTTCTCTATCACTGGGTAATTGAGAAGTACCTGTAATATATATTTCTATCATGAAGCAGTATAGAAATTAATGACAATGATTTTCCTTGAAGAGATCACTGAAAATACATCATGGTATTTGAGAGCTGATTTCTTTTTCTGTGCAAACATTTTTTCAGCTGAGACTTACTGAGTTAAAAAAAAAAGAAACAAATGAAGATTTACAATGTACAGTGGGAATGATTTTTACTATTTTTCCTCAAGGGAGTTCATCTTTAAGTATATTAAAAATATCAGTAATCGGTTTGTTCCTGATGTTAGATTTTTCAAGCATGACAGTGTAATGTGAGCCTTCTGGCTAATATAACACCACTTAGCTTTAGGAAGACTAACTGAAAACAAACTCTCTATACTCTTTCTCTTTGATGTTTTCACTTAAATGGAAATGTGGGGATTATTGAAATTTTGCATACTTTGGTTGCTGTTTCATTTGGCAAGCAGAAAAAAGTTAATAGATATGATAATAATTTTGGTAAATCTCAGATAAATGCATATGGGAAAATTATAACTATAAAATCAGGGCTGGGTTGGATGCTTAATGAGCAAAGAGAATGTTATTTTATTAATATTTGCCTGAAAAAAGGCTTTAGAGATTTTTCTAGTGTTGCTCAGCTTAAAAATGACAGTTCTGCCTTTAGAAATTTAATTGCTGTTTGGGGATAATTACTTGAGCAAATAAAATTTTTGTGCCAGAGTATAAGTCTCTGCTGCCATCTGTTGGTTTCTGAATAAAAATGAAACTGCCTTATAATGATAATGAGAACAGAGAGTTAAATTGTATTATAGGTGTAACTTAATTCAAACCCTGGCTTTTAGTTTTCAATCACTAGTACATTTAAATTACTTAAAGAAACCTAGCCACAATGAAGCAGAAGTACAATGCATATGTATAGAGAGTTGATGCATTTTCAACACATTGATGACACTGGTTTCCATCTTAAAAAAAATAAACTCAAGCAAAGATAGAATAGACCATGTCAGGACAATTTTCTTTACAAAATTCCATCATTCACTGACATATTTAAGTATTCCCAGAACATATATACAAATACACATAGACCACATTTTAAACAAAACCATTGATTAAGATTGAGGTATTTACTATGCAAGTAAAGACAAAGGAAATAAATAAGTTAAAAACAATATTTCTTTCTTGACAAATTGTTCTTTGTGCTTATTTTACTGTATTTCTATGCATTGTATGCTTAGATTTTTGTCCTAGATGAAATAAGGAAATCTTTGTTCAGTGTAAAGTATGCTGAATACATATCATAGAGGATAAGAGGATATGGGGAAAATGTAGTGGCAAAGGACACTTCTGATTTTCTTTACCTTCTTTGCTTGCATTTGGAATTTTAAGCACAAACTTTCTTTACCCCATTTTAATCACTATTCCTTCTTCAGATTGCCTCCTTTTAAATGTTTTGAATTATAATTGAAGTCATGCTTTTGACTTTCTAATAATAGCATTTTCTGAGAAATACTTTCCAACAAGTAACATCAAGGGAAAGTCATTCTCACAACACCCCTCTTGCAAATAAATATAGAAATCCTATACCAATTTAAAAATAAACCTTAGCTACTTGCAATAAATGTGTAAATGTAACCAAAGGAAAGACATTATCATATACATCATTATCCATGCTTTGCAATCTTTGAACAAAATCAAACAGTATGCAGGCAAAATGGATTTCAGACTATACATACTGTTCCCCTCCTACAGTACTTGTTATTTGGATCCTTCACAAAATAACTTAGAATATATTATAGAAATTCAAAGCAGGAAAATTTTCTGGTGTTTACATCATGCTTGTACTAAGAAAAGTATGATGAAATATTCACATGTAGATACACCAATGGTTATGCCAAATTTCCCAGAGAATTGAGCTGTCATGTTTATTCCTAAAGTTAAATTAACCTTAGGAAAGAAAATAGAAATGATGTACCATATATTTAAATAAATTATTGTTTATAATATGAGACATATTACATAATTTTATTTTTGCAAAATAAGTCCTGGCTTAATTTATATAATCTACTTATTGTGTTTCTAATCACCTTATTTTTTAAAGACATGAAGAAATGGTACACATAAAAGAAGTAAAGTTGATAACTGAAGAATCTAGAATGGCAACAATTTTGTAGTAGAAGCATATTTCAGCCAAAGAAGTCTTTGAATAAAAATAGATTACATTGTTGTGTTTTAAAGTCATACATTTTATGAAAATGATTATAAAAGTTTATGGAAGTAGTAGAAAAAAATTCAATCCCATTTGCCTTTAAACATTTTTGTTTTAATTAGTGCCTAATAATTCAACTATACAAAATTGATGATATAAAGTATGCTGCTATTTTAGTGATGAAATATGCTTTGAACATTGACTAGCTTAATCTTAGGGTCACCAATATTATACCACTTACTGTGTTCACATCCTAGGAAAAGAGAACACAGAACCCCAAAATCATTTCTATAGAAGATTTATAACTCTATAAGACAGTCAGAATAAGAAGTAACACTTTTACCATGAAGAAAGTAAAACACACTTTATAAGAAATAACTTCCATGTGCAGGTTTTGTTAAAGTAATAGTTTTTAAGATACATAAATAAAATAAGTACATATCTATATCTTTCTCAAGAAATAAATATTTCGTTAAAATTTCAAGAAACTACATCTTTAGCAAAACAAAAATAGCTTTGATTTTATTATCATGTTTAATATTTAGATATAACAAGTTACTGTGTTATTTGAAAAAGCACACAGAAAAGGATTTTTTTTAGTGCTAACTCACCAAATAAGAATTCTTAAGAAGCTTGCCTTGCTTGTAGTACTATAGAGTTGGCCTGGACATCAACATTCATCCAATCATTAACATGTCAGAAAGAAAATGCCCAATCTGAAAATCCTGTCTCATGGCCAGGAGAAAGACAGATCACTTAGTTGTAGTAGCTGGGGCTTACAAATAAATGTAAATATACATATATCTTGACTTGGAATTTGTCTTTTCTGAAAGTTCTAGTACTGTTATGGGTAAACTGGAGACAGACTAATTATGGATATATTCTTAGTTCTGGTGAAAACTTTAAAGAAATTAAATTTTGAAACTTTCTACATATATTTTTTCTGACAGAAAAGACATGAACTTTTTCACTAACTAACTCAACAAACATTTCAAAGATGTTAAGGTCTCACTAAGCAAAGAAAGTACAGACTTACTCTTGGATTAATTTGGCCAAAAATGAGTCAATTTTAATTATTTACTTCTCTTCCTGTGCCTTCCATCTATCTACAGTTTCTGGTTAGTAGCCCATTTGTGTCTGCGTATTCATATTCCTATTGCTTTCCCTAACACAGGGTATTGTTCTATGGCTATTAAAAACACAAAGAGCATTATATGGGATAGAATAAAGGATAAATTAGAGAAATTTTTAAAAGAGTTTTACAAGAGGAAAAGTTAATTTACTGATCTGATCCTAAAGGACTCATAAAAGCAAATAGTACTGTAAACATATATTATCAAGATATATCCATTTAATTTCCTACATTTCTTTTGGATATTTGCTGTATAAAGTTTTGTTTGCAGATTTCAGCAAATAATTATCCCACAAACATATACACATTACTCTGGGACAGGAGCATGAAAGAGTACATAACTTAATATTAAAGCTATGCATAATCTTAGGTTGTATAACAAATTTTGAAGTGAGGTATTTCAAAAGTACAGTCTTTTCGTGGTCAAAAGATATTTTCATAAAATTATATCACCATAAGTATTTGGTACCAAAATCAGATCCTGGAGATAGTTGATTCATTAATAGTTCTATTCCTAAGTACTTTTTCTAATTTACTAATACTTTTCTAAGTGTGCTGATTTTATGCATGTATATAAACACATACACACACAAAAAGAAATGTCCATGTACATGCACACACTAACTTGCACATGGACACAGACATACCACACACACGAATGTTGATGGAAATCTATATGAGCATATATATATATATATATATATGGCTATATGCATATACATATGCTTCAAGAAAAAGAATATTAAAGGAAAATATATGAGAACAGTTACAATATCAAATTTTGTTGAAATTTATACTCATACCCCAAGGTTCAGGAAATAACATAAAATACAAGATAAGGAAATTGATAAAATCCACAGTTTCCTCAAATATTGTTATGAAATGTATTCTGGACACAGAAGGGTCATTACACTTACAGAATTCAGAGTATCTCTAGTTGACAACACAAAACCTCTACAAGGTCAGTACAGTCAGTATTCCAGCACTGAAAGAGAAAATATTTTCAAGCCCCACCCTTATTTGCAAAGCTATTGGAAGGTGATGGATTCTGGGTAAGGAAAAAAAATCAGTTTTCTTAAGAGGTGTAGCAGATGGTATAATATGCATACTCTAGTGAATTGCATTCTATACCTATATGCATCCTGGTAATGCTAATTGAACTCAGTGGATTATGCAAGAACAAGGAGGGGGAAGGAAGTGGTACTGTAGGAGAAGGAGGAAAACAACAAAATAAAAAAAACAAGCACAAGGACAGGAAGAAGAACAATAACAGAATCAAGAAGGAAAATAGGGGAAGAGGAAGAAGAAGAAGAAGAAGAAGAAGAAGAAGAAGAAGAAGAAGAAGAAGAAGAAGAAGAAGAAGAAGAAGAGGAAGAAGAGCAACAACAACAGCAACAACAAAAAGTAGAAGAGGAAAAGGAATAGGAAGAAGAAAAGGACAAAAATGAGAAAAAGGAGGGAAAAGGAGGCAGAAAGTTGAGAAGTGGTTGGGAAGTATGATTCAAAGGGAATTAGAAGGCAGGAAGAGAGTGGTGGATATGATCAAAATGTTATTTATACATATAAATGTGCAACAAATGCAAAATATAAAATTTATGTCTAGGAAGAGATTAACATAATATTAAATGCACAAAAGATGAATAAAATCTTTAAATGTGAAAATGTGTATTAGTAAAAAACATGATTATTCAATGAATAATTTGCTAAAAGAAATATTCATGTGTCTGTCAATTCCTATATTCTAATCACTTTAATTTCTGAAAATGAGAATTTATTTTTGACTTGATGCACATATCTTCTGATCTCTGTCTCAGAAATGTATTGATAATAGTATAACAGGAGACAGGTTAGAGGAGAGAAGAATCAGCTTAAATATATGTGTATGTTTATCATGTATACTTATATATAAAAACTATATGTATATATTGTATTTCATGTAGTAGTTCACTATATGAATATATGTATATGTGTTTAAGTATACGTGTACAAGTTTGTATTTTTTACATTATATATAATGTATATATATACACATTATAGATAATGTATATATATATATATATATATATATATAGTATTCCATATAGTAATTTGTCATATGGATATATGCATATATGTTAATATGTATGTTTATAACTGTTCTGATACTTAAAATTAAGTGTGAAACAAAATTTAAATGCTCATTTCTAATATTTAATTAACAAATAAAAATTTTTGAACCTTTATGATATATTTGATATAATACATATGTTTATTCAGAAATATTAAAAACTAAAATATGCATTAGTTTGCTTTCCACTCTAGAGATAGAAAAGCAGGGAAAGAAGTCAGGAGCCATAGAGGCATCACAAACAGAATACAGGAGAGAGAAGAGAGAATCTCAGGTGCAGAGGATACCATAGAAAACATTGACACAACCGTAAAAGAAAATGCAAAATGCAAAAACATCCTAACCCAAAATGTCCAGGAAATCCAAGACACAATGAGCAGACCAAACCTAAGGATATTAGGTATAGAAGAGTGTGGAGAGCCTTAGAGCGGGAGAGGCATTCGCCTTGACAAGATGACGCCTACATCCGCTGTCGACTCCTGGTAAACAACTGTTTGTGCATGTGCGTAGAGTGAAAAGGCACCAAGTCATGGCCCATCCCGGGGCATCACATGGGGTGATGAGCAAACAGCCAATCATGGGCGGACACGTCGTGCTGTGGTGTATATAAGCAGTGCCGATTATTGGCTCGGGGTCTTCCTCTTCATGATGCAATAAATGCTTGCTGCAGAAGGATCCTAGTGTCTACGTGTCTTCTTGCTGGCGAGACGACTGCACGGGCAACAGAAGAGAGTGAAGATTTCAACTTAAAAGCCCATAAATATCTTCAACAAAATTATAGAAGAAAACTTTCCTAACATAAGAAAGAGATGTCCATGAATACAAAAGAAGCCTATAGAACTACAAATAGACTGGAACAGAAAAGAAATTCCTCCCATCATATAATAATCAAAACTCCAAATACACAAAGCAAAGAAAGAATATTAAAAGTAGTAAGGGAAAAAAGTCAAATAACATAAAATGTCAGACCTATCAGAATTACATTAGATTTCTCACCAAAAACTATGAAAGCCAGCAGATCCTGGGCTGATATCATACATACCCTAAGAGAACACAAATACCAGCACAGACCCCTATAACCAGCAAAATTCTCAATTACCATAGAAGGAGAAACCAAGGTATTCCATGACAAAATTAAATTTACATAATGTCTTCCCACAAATACAGCCCTTCATAGGATAATAACTGTAAAACTCCAACACAAGCAGGGAAACTATACACTAGAAAAGCAAGAAAGTAATCTTTCAACAAAACTAAAATTGATAGCAACATGAATAGATTTCCAACTCTAACATCAAGAATAACAGGAAGCAACAATTACTTTTCTTAATATCTATTAATATGAATGGATGAAATTCCCCAATAAAAAGACAAACTATCAGACTGTTTATGTAAACAGGACCCAACATTTTGCTGTATACAAGAAACCTACTTCAGTGACAAAGACAGACACTACCTCAGAGTAAAAGGCTGGAAAACAATATTCCAAGCAAAGGGTCCCAAAAAACAAGTAGGAGTATCCATTCTAATATCAAATAAAATCGACTTTCAACCTAAAGTGATCAAGAAAGATAAGGAGGGTCACTTCATACTCAGCAAAGGTAAAATCTACCAAGTTGAACTCTCAATTCTGAACATCTATACTCCAAATGCAAGGGCATCTACATTCATACAAGAAACTTTACTAAAGCTCAAAGCACACATTACACTGCACACAATAATAGTGGGAGAATTCAGCACCCCATTCTCTCCAATGGACAGATCATGGAAACAGAAACTAAACAGAGACACCGTGAGACTAACAGAAGTTATGAAACAAATGGATTTAACAGATATCTATAGAACAATTTATCCTAAAACAAAAGGATATACCTTCTTCTCAGCATCTCATGGTACCTTCTCCAAAATTGAACATACTATCTGTCACAAAATAGTCTTCAACAGATACAAGATGATTGAAATAATTCCATGCATCCTATCAGATCACCATGGATTAAGGCTCATCCTCAATAAGAACATAAACAATAGAAAGCCCACATACACATGGAGGCTGAACAATACTCTACTGAAAAATAACATTGTCAAGGAAGAAAAAAAATTAAAAACTTTTATACTTTAATGAAAATGAAGCCACAACATAGCCAATCTTATGATACAAAATGAAAACAGTACTAAGAGGAAAACTCATAGCTTTGGGAGTGTCCAAACAGAAACTGGAGAGAACATAGACTAGCAGTTTGATAGCATATCAAAAAGCTATAGAACAAAAGAAGAAGATAGACACAAGAGGAGTGGAAGGCAGGAAATAAACAAACTCCAGGCTGAAATCAACCAAGTGGAAACAAAAAAAACTATATAAAGAATCAACCAAACCATGAGCTGCTTCTTTGAGAAAATCAACAAAATAGATAAACCCTTAGCTAGACTTACTAGAGGGAACAGAGACATTATCCTAATTAACAAGATCAGAAATGAAAAGGGAGACATAACAACAGACACTGTGGAAATCCAAAACAATCATGAGAGCCTACCTCAAAAGCCTATTCTCTACAAAACTGGAAAATCTGTATGAAATGGGCAATTTTCTAGACAGATACCCAGTACCAAAGTTAAATCAGGATCAGATAAATGGTCTAAACAGTCCCATATCTGCTAAAGAAATAAAAACAGTCATTAATAGTCTCCCAACCAAAAAAAGCCCATGAACAGATGGGTTTAGTGCAGAGTTTTATCAGACCTTCAAAGAAGACCTAATACCAATACTCCTCAAACTATTCCACAAAATAGAAACAGAAGGTACTCTACCCAATTTGTTCTATGAATTCACAAATACTCCTATACCTAAACCACAGAAATTATTAAGAAAGAAAGAAAACTTCAGGCCAATTTCCCTTATGAATATCAATGCAAAAATTCTCAAAATTCTTGCAAACAAAATCCAAGGATACATCAAAATGATCATCCATCATGATCAAGTAGGCTTCATCCCAGGGATGCAGGGATGGTTCAATATATGGAAATCCATCAATGTAATTCACTATATAAACTAACTTTCTTGTCCATCTTACAACCCATAAATACTCAAGAAAAAATTCGAAGGCACCTGAAGAAATTTTTGATTTGTGTATTTTCTTTTCTTTTTTTCATACATGACTATGTACTAGCTAAAATATAGTCTAAAATATTGAAAATTCACCTTCAAATTTTTTGTAAATAGTTGAATATTTGTCTAAAGTATCTTTGTTGAAGGCATGAATTTGATCCCTTGATGAATAACACTGTCAAGAATTAAGAATGTCTTATTACACTACCTGTAAACTCAGAGGCCTACAGAATGTATGCTGAATTAATGAAGCAATTAGTATTTTTATGTCTTAGTATTCATAGTATTCTGTCATTGTAAGTATAAATTCACCTATTATTTTTAAGAAGTAAAAAAAAGTATTTAAAATTTCATGATATTTAAATGTGAACAAAAATATACTTAAAATGTACTATGGATATGGACAAAATCATATGCATTTTGGTCCTCATCCTGTAGGTTGAAAATATTGTATATTGAAAATGAATACAATGTAAGCAACTGGCCTTACACAGGAAACATTATATTGAGATTGTAAGAAACCTCTTGAATTGCTAAAAACTAAAACTTACTGTGTACTGTTCTTATCCATGAAATGGGTCTCAGGTTGAGACAGTCATTGATTGGCCATTCCCTTTGGTCTCTGCTCCAATATTGTCACAGCATATCTTGCGGCAAGGACACATTTTGAGTTGAAGGTTTTATGAGTGATTTGGTATCCTTATCTCTCCAATGACAGGCCTGCCTGGATATAGGAGGGGGGGGCACTTCCGGCTAAGTATCTACCACTGCTAGCAGTCTTAGCTAGAGTCAAACCCATAGGCTCCTATGAGCCTCCCCCTTCCAGGGTCTCTAGCACTTCTCTAGAGATTTCCCCATCCCAGCCCATACTTGATTTCCCTAGGCCCAGATCCCCTTCCCATCCCTTCTCAAACCCACTTTCCTCCCTCTGTCTACCTCTAATATCCATTTTATTTTCTACATCTTAGAAAGAGTCTAGTATCCTTCATGGACTCTCCTAGTTATTTTTCTTTTGGATTCTGATTATTGTAGCATTTTTTTCACATGCTTTATGGTTAATATCCTCTTATAAGTGATTACATACATACCATACATCTTCTTTTGGGTCTGGGTTATCTCATTTAGGTTGATATTTTCTAGTTTCATCCTATTTACTGCAAAGTTCATGATGTTCTTGTTTTTAATAGCTGAGTAACATTCCACTGTGTAAATGAACCACATTTTCTGTATCCATTCTTCAGTTGAGGGTCATTTGTGTTTTTTCTAGTTTCTGGCTATTAGGAATAAGGCTGCTATGAACATAGTAGAGCATGTGTCCTTGTGGTATGATAGAGCATCATCTGAGTATATACTCAGAATAGCTGTGTCTTGAGGTATAACTATTCCCAGTTTTCTGAGGCAACTCCAGATTGATTTCCAGAGTGATAGTACCAGTATGCAATCCCACCAGCAGTGGAGGAGAGTGCGTCTTTCTCCACATTTTTCCAGCATGTGCTGTCACTTCAGTAGCATCTCAGAGGGATTTTAATTTACATTTCCTTGATGACTAAGGATACCAAACATTTCTTGAAGTGTTTCTTGGTCAGTTGAGATTCCTCTGTTGAGAATTCTGTTTATCTTTGTATCCATTGTTGAATTGGGTTATTTAGGTTATTGGTGTCTAACTTTTTTACTTCATTATATACTTAGATATTAGCTCATTTTCAGATGTAGGTTTGGTGAAAATCTTCTCTCATTCTGTATGCTGCCATTTGTCTTATTGATGGTGTCCTTTGCCATAAAAAGCTTTTCAGTTATATAAGGTCCCATTTATTATTTTTTGATTTTAGTGTCTGAGCTGTTAGCTCTCTGTTCACGAAGTTGTCTCATGTACAAATGCATTCTGGGCAATTCCCCACTTTCTCATCTATTTAGTGTATTCAGTTTCCATTGCAGCCTTTTATCCACCTTGACTTGAGTTTTGTGCCAGGTGATAAACATGAATGCAATTTTATGTTGGCTATTATCTTAATGTATTTTGTTTTATTGTCTTAAAGCATATGCCATATATCCCTCATCTCTCTAAGACTTTTAACATGATGTTGTGTTGGAATTTGTCAAAGGCTTTTTCACCACATAATGAGATGATCATGTCAATTTTTTCAGTTTATCTATACTGTGGAGTATGTTGATGGCTTTTCACATATTGAATCACCCTTGCATCCCTATAACGAAACCTACTTGATTATGATGGTTGATGTATTTATGTTTTTGGATTTAGTTTGCAAGTGCTTTACTGAGAATCTTTGCAGCAATGTTCATAAGAGAAGTTGGTCTGAAAATCTCTTTCTTTGTTTAGTTTTTGTGTGGCTTAGGTGTTAGAGTGACCCTGAACTCATTGATGAGGTTAACAATGTTCCTTCTCTTTCTATTTCCTCAAATAGTTAGAGAAGTATTGATACTGACTCTTCTTTGAAAGTCTTATAGAATTCTATGCTAAAACTATCAATTCCTGTGGTTTTCTTTATTGGGTGACCTTTAATGACTTTGTTTATTGCCTTAAGGTGTTGTAGGATTATTTAGATAGTTTTGCTCTAGAAAATCATCCTTTACATTTAGATTTTTCAATTTTTTAGAATATAGGTTTTTGAATTAAGACTCAGTGATTCCTTGAATGTTCTGTCTGCTACTGTCTCATCTGCATTTTCACTTCTGATTTTGTTAATTTTAATACTGTCTTTCTGACTTTTAGTTAGTTTTGTTAATGTTTTGTTTTTCTTGATTTTCTGGATGAACAAGTTCCTCATTTCCTTGATTCTTTGTATTGTTCTCCCTCCCTCCCTTCCTCCTCCTCCTCCTCCTCTTCTTCCTCTTCCTCCTC
>NC_045030.1:120314586-120324682 GCF_008632895.1 Mastomys coucha
GTTTGTTTTACAGCATCCATGTGCAATTTTAAATCATTAATATGAGAGCTGTCCAATTTCTTTATAAGGACACTTATTGCTATGAAGTTTCCTCTTAGTACTGGTTTCATTATGTCTCATAAGTTGTAATATCTTGTCCATTAATTTTTATTGAATTCTAGAAAGTTTTAATTTTTGTCTTTGACCCAATAGTCATTGAGTAAAGAGTTTTTCAGTTTCCAGGAGTTTATAGGATGTCAGGTGCCAGCCCTAGCATGGAGTGCTCTTTCTTGTAGGTGCTTCTTGAGGCAGCAGAGAGGGAAGAGTATAGGCAGAAGGTAAGACTTTGTCTTAGGAGATTCTGGGGTAAGATGTTTACTTACGAGATTCGGGGCTAAGACTTTGTCTCATGAGAAATTTAGAGTTGCTGTATAATAAAATGTTTACTTATCTAAGTCTAAATTACTATGCTTATTGTAGCTGACCTGCCTTCTGTGATCCTCTGAGGCCAGAAACTGCAGTTTCTGGCATTTAGCACCTCATTCTAAAACAACAGGAGATTAAGTAAAGGATTAATTGCTTGAGACTTTCCCCTATTGTTCAGATGCCTCTTGCTTGTCTGGCTAGGGGGAAGTTTGGAGCAATAAACTTCTATTGAACCAGGAGAAGAGAATAACATTGCCAGAAGGAAAAACTTTTACATAAGTGAATATGCACAGTCTCACACAATTTCATATACAGATTCATATATGCTCATTTCTTTATTTATACATTTCCATTCAAACCCAGTTGGGCCCAATGAAATCTCACAATTACATACTTATACACATGCATGAATGCATTCTCACAATTACATACCTACACAAACATCCATACTTACATATGCATATGGAGCAAAAGACCAAGCACCAGTGCAGAAAGAACTCACTCATTCTGGATGAAAAATGGAGCTCCAATCTTTACTACATAGAGAAAGAAAAGCCTTCTACCCTTTTAATGCTAAATGAAGTAAACCCATGTTTGTAAGAAAAAAAAAGCTTTTTTTTTTTTTAATATGACTAAGTCTGCCTTATTCTTACTATTGGACCTGTTCTGTCCAATGGTAAGGAGAAGCCTGTCTGCTCCTTCTGCTCTCTGCAACATCTTCTTTTTCCCTCTTTCCCTCTGTATTCTGCACATTGCTCTCTTAGTATTTTATGTTACCTATAGTTTCTAAGTTATTCCACTCTGAAGTCTCCTTCTAATCTAAAAATTGTTCTGCCTAAAAACTTCTCAGTTCAGTTCCCCTCAGCTCAGTTCTTCTCACTACCATTCCTCTCACCTCAGTCCACCAGTTCTGACCCTTCTCTTTGTCCTCTGCCCTTAAACATCTTTCATAATACATGATCACATGTTAAAAATTTCATCAAAAGTTCACACAGAAATCAAATCATAAATTGAAATAGAAGTTTCCATAGAAAATGCTTACATGCTTCAGCTCCACAGGGTCACTGAAGTTTTAAAACCATAACTAAGTTATTAGTAAAGTTTTGTTGGATAAACCCAGTCAATATTTTGTCTTCTGTACTAGTACCTATAATAAATCATTAGTCCCCTTTTTATGACCTTTGGTTAGCTGTTTTACAACCTACTGGAAGGTGCTCTGAGTAAGAGAAAGTCTCCTTGCTATCTAAGAGCAATTAACTGATGACACTCACGAGTCTGATAGAGTTCTCATGACAATTTTGACTATCAGAAAAGGATCTAATAGCACTCCCACTATAAATGAGCTTAATAATCACTGATATAATCCTACAAATTCTTATAAGATCATCATAAAGATTTAAGTCATCTATTTATCTATATAGCATCATTATAAGACAGTATAACTTTGTGGATCTTCAAAGATCTCCTCCAAAGGGATGTGCTATTACTTAGTGATTATATATGTGTAATAATAAAAGGAAAAGCATATTAATAGCAGGAATTTTTACTAAAATGAATCCCTTACAGCCTTGCTTAATAAGGGCGTACCTGTCACAGATTATATAATAATCCGAAGCAGGCCATTTCAGGATGATCACCTGCTAGTTATTAGCTTGTCCCAATGTGGCTCCTGACAATAGGATCTCTATTGTTTCTGTTTTATTTTTTAATCCATGTTGTTCTGATAAGATGCAAAGGTTATTTTGATTTTCATGTATCTGTTAAGGCTTACCTTGTGACCAAATATGTGGTCAGTTTTGGAGAAGGTTACATGAGGTGCTGAGAGGAAAGTATATTATGTGTTTGGATGAAATGTTTTGTACATATCTATTAGGTCCAGTTGATTGATACAGTTAATTTGTTTTATTACATTTGTTTAGCTTCTATTTCAATGCCCTGTTGACTGTTAAGACTGTGGTATTGAAGTCTTCCAACAGTAATAGGTGGCCTTGTATGTGTGATTTAAGGTTCAGTAATATTTCTTTTATGAATGTTGGTTGCCTTTTCAGTTGGACCATATATGTTCCTAATTGAGGTGTCACCTTGGTGGGTTTTTCTTTTGATAAATATGAAATGTCCTTCTGCATCTCTTTTGATCACTTTTGGTTGGAAATCTATTTTGCTATACATTAGAATGGCCACTCTAGCTTGTTTCTTGTGTTCATTTGCTTGGAAAACATTTGTACAACACTTTATCCTGAAGTAGTGTCTATATTTGTTGCTGAGGTGTGGTTCTTATATGTAGCAGAATAATGGATCTTTTTTATACTTCTACTCTGTTAGCCTGTGTCTTTTTATTGGGAAAATGAGTCCACTACCTCAGAGACATTAATGATGAATGGTTGTTAATTCCCATTGTTTTGATGCTGGTGATTACAGTGTGTGAGTGTGTGTATATATTTCTTCTTTTGGTCTTACTGGTTTGAAATTATTAATTTATTATGTTGTCTTTGGTTACCTTCCTTATTTTGGAGTTTTCTTTTTGTTGTTGTTTTGTGATTTTTTTAAAATAATTTTATTCATTTACATTTAAAATGATATCCCCCTTGTTAGTTTCCCCTCCACAAACCACCCCTCTACCCTTTCCTTAGCCTCTATGAGGGTGCTCCTCCATCCATTCAGCCACTCCCATCTCACTACTCTTGCATCCCTCTACTCTGGGGCTTCAAACTTCCACAGTACCAAGTGCCAGATAAGATAATTCTCTGCAATCCATCCCCTTCAGCTCTTTTATTCCTTCCCCTAGCTCTTCAATTGGGTCTCCAGTCTCATTCCAGTGGTTGGCCACAAGTATCTGATCTCTTGTGTTTTATATAGAGGAAAAAGAAGCCAGTGATATGTTTGGTGGAGTCACAGTATGATGGTGGAGAAGAGAAGGGTGCTTTTGCTGACCTATGCTGAGGCATCACTTCCCCCTGAAATATCAGCAGCACAACAAATTATAGTAAAGAATGCAGTTTATTTATTTAGGCCATGGGGAGAAAAGCAGAGAGAGAGAGAGAGAGAGAGAGAGAGAATGTAGAGTAGAGGCCAGGAATGAGCACATGGAGGAGAAGGGGGAGGGGAATGGAGTAAAGGGACAGAGAGGGAAGAAGATAAGGTTTTCTTCCCCCTCCTCTCTCCCACCCAGGGTCCTCCTTCTACCTCCTGTGATTATTTTGTTCCCCCTTCTATGAAGGATTGAAGGATCCACACTTTGATCTTCCTTTTTCTTAAGTTTCATTTAGTTTGTGGGTTTTATCACAAATATTCTGAGCTTTTGGACTAATATCCAATTATCATTTATTACATACCTTTTGTATTCTACTGTGGCTGGCTTTTCTCACTCAGGATGATATTTATAAGTTCCATTCATTTTTCCTACGAATTTCATGAGGTCATTCTTAATGGCTGAAAAAATATTCCATTGTGGAAATATATCACATTTTCTGTATCTATTCTTTTGTTGAGAGACATCTGGTTTGTTTACAACTTTTAGGTATTATAAATAAGATTGCTATAAACATATAGGAGCATATGTCCTTGTTGTATATTGGAGAATCTTTTGAGTATATGCCCAGTAGGGGTATAGCTGGGTCTTGAAAGAGAACTATTTCCAGTTTTCTGAATGTGCTGGATTGATTTACAAAGTGTTTTTTACCAGTTTGCAATTACACTAGCAACAGAGGAGTGATTCTTTTTCCACATCTTCACCAGCATTTGCTGTCACCTGAGTTTTTTTTCTTAGCCATTCTGATTGGTGTGAAGTGAAATCTCAGGGTCATATTGATTTGCATTACCCTGATGACTAAGGATGTTGATTATTTCTTTAGTTGCTTCTCAGCCATTTGAGATTCCTCAGTTGAGAATTCTCTCTTTGGCTGTGTATACCAAGTTTTAATAGTATTATTTGTTTCTTAGCAGTCTAATTACTTTAATTCTTTGTGTATTTTGGATATTAGAGCTATTTCTGATGTAGAGTTAGTAAATAACTTAACCCAATCAGTATTTTTCTTTTTTGTCCTATTGACAGTGTCCTTTGCCTTACAGAATCTTTGCAATTTTATGAGGTCCCATTTGCCTATTGTTGAGTTTAGAGCCTGAGCCATTGGTGTTCTGTTCAGGAAATCTTCCCCTGTGCCAAGTGGTTCAAGGCTCTTTCCCTCTGTCTGGTTTTGTGTGGAGGTCTTTGACCCACACCCACTTGAGATGTGTACAAACAGATAAAAATGGATCAATATCCATCCTTCTACAGGCAGGCTGCCAGTTGAAAATGTTATCTTTTTCCACTGGATTATTTTGGCTTGTCAAAGACCAACTTACCATAGGTATATGGTTTTATTCTGGGTCTTCCATTCTATTTGATTGATCTATCTTCCTGTCTCTGTACCAGTATCATGTGGTTTTCGAAACAATTGTTCTGTAGTACAGCTTGAGGTCAGGAATGGTGATTCTCCTAGAATTTCTTTTATTGTTGACAATAGTTTTCACTATCCTGGGTATTTTGTTATTCCAAATGAATTTGAGAATTGCTCTTTCTAACTCTATGAAGAATTGATTTGAAATTTTGATGGGGATTGCACTGAATCTGTAAATTGCTTTCAAGAAGATAGCCATTTTTACAATATTAATCCTGCCAACTCATGAGTGTGGAAGATCTTTCCATCTTCTGAGGTTTTCTTCTATTTATTTATTCAAGGACTTGAAGTTCTTGTCATACAGATATTTCACTTGCTTGGTTATAGCCAATCCAAGATATTTTAGATTATTTGTGACTATTGTGAAGGGTGTCATTTCCCTAATTTCTATTTCAGCATGTTTGTCCTATGAGTAGAGAAAGGCTACAGATTTGTTTGGGTTAATGTTATATCCAAGCACTTTACTAAAGTTGTTTATCAGCAGTAGGAATTCTCTGGTTCTGGTAGAATTTTTGTGTTTACACATGTATGCTATTATGTCATTTGCAAACAGTGATATCTTGACTTCTTCCTTTTCAATATGTATCCCTTTGACAATTTTGTTGTCTAATTGCTTTTGGTGAGATTGCTTCAAGTTTTTCTTCATTTACTTTGATGTTGCCTATTGGTTTGTTGTATATTGTTTTTGTTATGTTTAAGTGTGGACCTTGAATTACTGATTTCTCCAACACTTTTAACATGAAGGGGTGCTGTATTCTGTCAAAGGCTTTTAAATCATCTAATGAGATGATCATGTGTTTTTTTTCTTTGAGTTTGTTTATTATATAGTAGATTACATTGATGGATTTCCATATATTGATCCACCCCTGCATTTCTGGGATGATGTCTTCTTGATCATGATATATGATCATTTTGATGTGTTCTTGGATTTGGTTTACAAGAAATGTATTGATCATTTTTGCACCTATATTCAGAAGGGAGACTGGTCTGAAGTTCTCTTTCTTTTTGGGGTCTTTGTTTGGTTTAAATATCAGTGTAACTGTGGCTTTATAGAAAGAATTGGGTAGTGTTATTTCTTTTTCTATTTTGTGGAATACTTGAGAAATATTGGCATTAGGCCTTCTTTGAAGGTACAATAGAATTCTGCACTAAAACCATCTGGTCCTGGAGATTTTTTGGTTGAACTACTATTTCCTTAAGGGTTATTATATTGCTTAGATGGTTTAATCTGATCTTGATTTTATTTTGGTACCTGTCTAGAAAATTGTCAATTTCATTCAGATTTTCCAGTTTTGTTGAGTATAGGCTTTCATACAAGGATCTGATGACTTTTTTAATTTTATCAGTTTCTTTTGTTATGTTTCCCTTTTCATTTCTGATTTTCTTAATTTGGATACTGTCTTTGTGCTCTCTAGTTATTTGGCTAAGGATTTATTTATCATGTTGATTTTCTCAGAGAACCAGCTCCTAGTTTTGTTGTTTTTAGTTTTGTTGATTTTTTGTATAGTTCTCTTTGTTTCTATTTGGTTTATAATAGCCTTGAGTTTGATTATTTCCTACTTTCTACTCCTCTTGTGTGTATTTGCTTCTTTTTTTTTTCTGGAGCTTTCAAATGTGCTGTTAAGCTACTAGTGTAAGATCACTCCAATTTCTTTATGGAGGCACACAGAGCTATGTGTTTTCCTCTTAGCACTGCTTTCTTCATTGTGCCCCTAAGTTTGGGTATGTTATGCCTTCATTTTTGTTAATTTTTAAAATGTCTTTAATTCCTTTCTTACTTCTTCACTGATCAAGGTACACATGAGTAGAGAGCTGTTCAGCTTCCATGTGTATGTGGGCTTTCCATTGTTTTCATTATTGAAGACAAACTTTAGTCTGTGGTAATCCTGTAGAATACATGGGATTAATTTGAAGTTCTTGTATCTGTTGAGGCTTGTTGTGTGTCTGATTATATGGCCAAGTTTGGAGAAGGTTCCATGAGATGCTGAGAAGAAGATATATTGTTTTGTTTATGGTGAAATGTTCAGTATGTATTGGATAAATCCATTTGGTTCATAACATCTGTTAGTTTCTCTGTGTCTCTGTTTAGTTTGTTTCCATGATCTCTCCATTGGTGAGAGTGGGGTATTGAAGTCTCCCAATGTTATTGTGTGAGGTTTGATGTGTGCTTTGAGTTTTACTAACCTTTCATTTCTCAGGGTTTTCCTCTGATGAGTACGTAATGTGCTTCCCAGTTTTGATAACTTTTTGTTTTAAGGCCATTGTAATGGATATTAGAATGCCTTCTCCTGCTTTTATCATAGGACCATTTGCTTGGAAAATTTTTTCCAGTCTTTTACTCTGAGGAAGTTTCTGTCATTGTCACTAAGGTGTGTTTACTCTATGCAGCAAAATTCTGGGTAGAGCTATCCAACAGCCACAGTGAACTGGGCATACCTTAAAGGGAGGCTGGGAATGAAATAGGACAGGCAGGGAGAGAAGAATGAAGTTAAGACAAAGGTTTTCTGATCAAGGCTCAAAGTTTAAATTTCAGCTCTGCATTTATATAGGGGAAACCAAAGATCTATCCTTTGTTTTAGCTGGATTATGTTGTAAAACAAGCTCAGCAGCCTGGCAGGCAGTCTGCTTCTGCAGGAAATAGCAGGTGGGCAAGTCAGGAGACCTCCATCTAGGTCAGAAGATTGTACCCAGGTCAGCAGAAGACCTACTATGGCAAACAATTAAGGTCTGATTAACTTGCTCAGGTCTGGGGGAAGGGCACAGCTGGGTCCAATTGATGTACCCAGTCTTTTAGCCTATGTCTTTTTCTTCGGGAATTCAGTCCATTTATTTTGAGAGATATTAAGGACCATTGATTGTTGCTTCCTGTTATTTTTGTTGTTAGAAGTGGAATTATGTTTGTGTGGTTCTCTTTTTTTAGGTGTGTGGGGGTTGTTATGAGAAGATTAATCTCTTAATTTTTTGGGGTGTTGTTTTCCTCATTGTATTGGAGTTTCCTCCTATCATCCTCTGTGGGGCTGGATTAGTAGAAAGTTACTGTTTAAATTTCTTTTGTCTTGGAGTATCTTGGTTTCTACATCTATGGTAATTGAGAGTTTTACTGACTATGTTAGCCTGTGCTGGCATTTTTGTTCTTTTAGGGTCTGTATGACATCTATCTAGGGTCTTCTGGCATTTAGAGTCTCTACTGAGAAGTTCGGTGCAATTCTGATGGGTCTGCCTTTGTATGTTACTTGAGCTTTTCCCTTATCTCTATGAATATTCTTTCTTTGTTCTTTGCGTTTGGTATTTTGATTATTATATGAAAGGAGACACTTCCTTTCTGGTCAAATCTATTTGGCAGTCTGTAGGGAGTTTATAGTCATCTCTTTCTTTAGGTTAGGAAAGTTTTCTTTTATAATTTTTTGAAGATGTTTACTGTATGTCCTGGATTTCTTGGATGTTTTGAGTAAGTAGCTCTTTGCTTTTTGTATTTTCTTTAATTGCTGTGTCAATGTCATCTATGATATCTTCTATCCCCAAGACTCTCTCTTCTATCTCTTGTATTCTGTTGGGAGTGTTTGTTTCTGTGATTCCTGCTTTCTTTTCTCGGTTTTCCTTCTCCATTTTTGATTTCTTTAATGTTTATATTTCCACTTTTAGATCCTAGACAGTTTTGCTCAATTCCTTCCCCTGTTTGATTGTGTTTTCCTGTATTTCCTGTGTTTCCTCTTTAAGAGGTCCTACTTGTTTACCTGTTTTCTCCTGTATTTCTTTAAGGGAGTTATTTATGTCCTTCTTAAAGTCCTCTATCATCTTCATGAGATAGGATTTTAGTTCTGAATCTTGCTTTTCAGGCACGTTGCTATATTCCTGGCTTGCTGTGGTGCAAGAACTGGGTTCTAATGTTGCCCAGTTGCATTGGATTCTGTGGCTTATGTTCTTGTGCTTGCCTCTTGCCATGTAGTTATCGCTGGTTTTAATTGGCCATGCTCTCTCTGATTGGAACCTGTACTTCCTGTGATCTTGGTTACATTGGGCATCCTTGGGTCTTACTGTTTCTGTGTAAGGCAGAAAGTCTGGGGAGGATGTTCTCTGAGCCTGCCAATGTCAGAGCTTCTCAGGGCTAAGCTATCTCTGGGTATGAGCAGGTTGGCCAAAGGGCGCAGAGCACAGGATTTGCTTCAAGGCATAAGTGGAAACTGGCAAGAAGATATGTCTCTGACTGGAGGTCTTGTTGTAGTTTCCTTTCTGGTTTCCTCTGTAGAGATGGATTACATGTTGATACTGTCTAAATTTTATTTTGTCATGGACTATCATGTTTTTCCCATCTATATTAATTGAAAGTTTTGTTGGATACTGTAGTATGGGTTGACATCTGCAGTTTCTTACAGTCTACAAAACACAGACTACAGTATCCAGCAAAATTTCAATTAATATAGATGGAAAAATCCCACTGCCATATAATAATCAAAAGACTAAATGTACAGAAGAAAGATTGAAATTTTAAAGGGGCTAGGGGAAAAGGCCAAGAAAGATATAAAGACAGAACTACCAGGATTACACCTGATGTCTCAACATAGACTCTAAAAGCCACAAGGGTCTGGACCAGAAGATGGATCATAAAGGTGTTGGGGTAGATCTTCGGTCTTGTGGGCTTACTTGGGGACCCAGTGAGTGGGGCATTATGGCATTGGGATCTCACCTAGTGACCCAAAGGCAGCAGATCTCCAGGGATGTATTGAGAATTATGGCTGGGAGAATGGAACACAAATCCTAGACTGCGAGTAGGGGTGTTGACCAGAAGTTGGAGTATAGAGGGGACAGGACAGACTCAGTGGCTGCTCAGCTTGCTGGGAGACCCAGGGAGCATGGCATAGTGGCATGGGGATATCACCTGTTTGTTCCAGGTGGCAGCAGGCCTCCTGGGATACAGGCAGAGTTGTGGCCCAGGGAATCAAGGTTAAAGCTTTTACACAAGGCAAGTTTGTTCAACATTGGAATCTCATGTTTCTAATACAAACATAATAGAGGAATCCTATCTTTATGTTGTTTCTTCATAAATAATTTAATATTGAATTCTACTGTACATTTTTCATATACCATCTATTTTAGAACCCTATGTCTTTTTGGTGAAATGTAATATACCATTTTGTAATCCAAGTGGTATAATATATGATCTTTACATAAAAAATGATTATAATTATCATGCAAATAAGGAAACAATACTTTTACCAATATTATCAAACACTAGTAAAAAGCTTTCAACCCTTATT
>NC_045030.1:120324930-120338931 GCF_008632895.1 Mastomys coucha
CCTGTTCAACCCTTATTTTCAAAGTCTCTGCAATCTCAAATCTTTTGTCCTCATATTGTCAATATTCAATAGAGTATTCAGATTTTTAATCAAAAATAAAGATAACTTGCATATTTAAGTGATGTCTTCACACACCTTTTATGTTTAGTCTAAATACCATCATGTGGTAAAATTATAATTAACCTATCATTAATAGAAATAAGGCTTTGTGTCTTAGTGAAATGTGAAAGGCATGATTGTAAGCACAACTCTTTACAACCTACTTTTAATAAAGGTTCAACTGCTCCTCTAGGCCACTACCCAGTACAGGTAATAGAAGAGAAAAGTTATTAAGGATATTGGGAAAATGAACCAAATATGATTCAGCAGCTGCAGATCAGTCCTCTATGCAGGCTAACACCAAGTATGAACCAACAGCTACAGTCCAGTCCTTTCAACAAGCACACACCAAACAACTGTATTTCAATCCTGAAGAAACCATCAGGCTCACAAATCAACCTAAAGCAATGTCTTAGATGCAGCAAGCTGTCATTGGAATCTCATAAGCAGTTCTTGGGCAAGTTTCTCTCAATGGCAGTGTTATCACAAGTTGACCTTAACAATGCTTTAAGTAACACAAACCAATATATGCTTGTCTTTAGGAAAGAATAGCAAGATGGAGCAAACCATCCAACGTTCAGTACTTGTCTTCCACTGTCTGTAGTATCATATTTATACTCCTTCTTCAAGCATCCTTTCACATGTTTGCTATAACCATACATTTTCTTACTGTGTCTGCTTCAGAAAACAATACAAAACAAAACAAAAAACAGTCTTTCATATGTTTATTTAACAAGACATCCTTTAACCTGTGTGCCCCAGGAAAACATCATATGACATAAGTAACTTTCCAAAGAACTATAAGTTTATGCTCCACAACATTTAAATTAATTGTTCCAAATATAACCATTTTCCTTGAGAAATACTTTTTCCTTTGTGGTTTAGGAGGATTAACAGCCAATGAAATGATGAAACATAAAATATAAAGTGCATACTTGACTAACTGGACAATTAGGTTTTAGATATTAGATAATCTACATATGGACACAGATATAGTCACAGAGTAGATTATGAGAGTTTAATTGAATATCCACTGGGATCGTTCCTCATACCCAAACTCATGGTATATTCAAATTGTAAGTGAAGAGAGCAAATTATTATTTATTAAACATCAGAAGGATGTTTTGTCCAATTTGCTCTACTTCAAAATAGAATTTTTCCTGGCTCATTTTTTGTTTTTTTCTTTTGTCTTACATCATTGCCTTTTGGGGCTTAAGCATGTTAAACAATCTCTATTGAACTGGGCATCGGCTATTGGTGTATCATTTTCAAATTAACAGGCCATGGCTGTTTAATATTTATTTCTAATTCAGTGATCAAAGAATGACACTGAATATTTAAAACCCTTTCTTTGGTTGACTGGTAATACTGTCATGCTCCCCTTTGTGTATTCCTGAAGATTATCTAGCAATAAAGAACTTGAGAAAGAAACAGGACCTTAGAGATCATATATTGTATTAGAAGTCTGTATCATTCTTTTAAAATCTAGCAATTCAGATCAAAATTTTATTAGATCTCTTAAAAAACATTTTATATTAATTGAACAAGGGATTTAGGGAATATTCTCAATTTTTTATAACAAAAAATAAGACATTTTAACCCACAATAGACAGTGAATTAATCAAATATAAGAATGACAGGCTTTCCAAAATTCTTTATTGACTTAATAAATTTCTCCACTACTTAGAATTCTTTGACATATGTTGCATAACTTATTGTTAAATAATTTCAAATTGTGTTTTCTGATACTTAGAGTTAAATGTGTTTTGAATGATATTCGTTATTAATATTTTTCTCCTTTAAGTTTTAAAGGGAGAAAAGGAGGGAACATGAGGAATGTAGGGAGAGAGAATTCTCCCACTGGGTGGAAGTTGAGACTATTAAATTTTCTACTAATAGAGACAAAATATAAATTATTTCTGGGATGATAATAATATCAGAACTCTAGTAACATCTTTGAAATTATTTTAATGCTAGTAGTAAAAAAATAACACCTGTAGGGATAACTGTAAAACTTCTGCAATTAAGTTTGAGAATGCTTTACCAAATAAAGTGAAATATATCTGTTTTGAATGAACAGTATATTTACTGAGTACTTATTGTTCTTAAATTCATCCTATTTGTCTTGATTAGTGTACATATATACTACTATGTCAGAATGAAATAGTATTAAAAACAAACTACATGATCCTTCTTTCACTAGTGTCTTTTTTCATAAGTATTCAAATACATAATTTCAGGTATTCAAAGTTATTTCTTTTTCAGTTCTTTCAAATTATACTTTAAATTTATTATTCTAGGGGAAGAACATGAGAAAGAGTGTAGACTATTTTCAAATGATCAAATCTCAGAACTCCCAAGGACTAAGCCATCAACAAAGGAGTACACATGGCTCCAGTTGCATATGTAATAGAGGATTGCCTTGTCATGCATCAAGGGGAGGAGAGGTCCTTGGTCCTATGAAGACTCAATAGATGCCCTCATAGAAGCAGGGGAAGGGAGGATGTGATAAGGTGGAGGGAGGGAAACCATGAGAAGGAATAACATTTGAAATGTAAATAAAGAAAACATCCAATAAAATTTTTTTAAAAAAAATTTAAAAATTTTGAGGGAACCTTGTGTGCTATATAGTACAACAAAATATTTGGACATTCCAAATATTCTTTCTCAAAATGTTCATGTTTTTATGTTTTAAATTCATATTAAACAGAAAGCGCTAGAAAAGGTAACCAGGGCTATCATTTGTAATAGGCTAATTCTTCCTAAAAATTGTAATTCACTTATTATCAAAAGAACATTTATCAACTTTAATTTTTTATTGCCTGCCATCGTATCTAATATTTCTCTACCTTATACATATTTCTATTTCAAGGACTGTTGTTCACAATTAGCACCCCTTTTAAATAACATAAATGTATAGAATAGCTATTTTAGCTCGTAAGTACTACCTAAAACTTCAAAATACATGAAATGGAAAATTTGAAGTAGAGGATTTGGGAAACATGGCAAAAGTAGAAAAGATTTAGTCACTGGTCTTAGAAATTAAAAGTCACTTCAGGAAAATACATACTTTACTATTTAGAAGACACTTCCAAGATATTTTCTTGTGTCTTGAGATAAAGCCTTCTCAAATATTAATTTAGAGTCAAATATAAGCCAGGCCTAGTGATACACACTTCTGTTTCCCTAGTATTGAGATTTAGGAAAGAGGGTTGCCAGTTTGGATTTAGCTGGGTTGCATTAGGAGAGATTAACTTTCAACTCCTCTCCTGACAATGCTCAGGGAACATCATGGGAGCAGAGGCAGAAAGAACAGGAAATACTCTGAAAATACAGTATACATACAGATGTATCTTTGTGTGTCTCTGCATTAGAGGAACAGACAATAGAAAAAAGTAAACAATTTTTAAACTGCATAAAAATGGAAATTTACTTTGTTTTGTTTTTTTAAAAGAAAATGAATGAAAAGTTTCTTGTTCCAATAGAGAGGGGATACCATTTTCAAAATAGTAGTACCATGCCAAATGAATATTCTAGTGCAAAAATGAAGCAAACATGACAAGAATCCTGTCTCAGATTTGACAGTTTAAAAACATGGATCAGAGAAAGAAATGTAATTGTCCAATACATAAAAGTAGAAGATATCATAAGATAGAATTCATCTGACCTTGAGCCTGGTACTGAGGTTTTAAATATAACACCTGAAGCACAATTAGTGAAGGAAAAGATGATTAAATTGTATTACGTAAAAAAAAAAATCAACCCTATGAAGGACACTGCTTAGATAATAGAGAAAAAGACACAGATAAGTAAAAAATATTGTAAAGTATGTATTTGATTAATCATTTGTTTTCAAGAAACAAAAATAGTCTTGAATTTAACAAAAGTAAAAAAAATCTAAAATAGGTCCAGACCTGAGAAGGTATTTCAAAAGGAGATGTACATAGAGAAAATTTTAAAAATGTGATAAATTAAAACTACACTTATACGTTGCTAACACAAACCTATTTCAATGTGGTTAAATTTTAAGATAATGACAACTTCAAATACTGCCAGAAGTATAGATCAATAGGAAATACAATTCTGAACTAATAGGATCTGTAAATGGTACAAGTCTCATTGAAAATGCTTGCCAGTTTCTTTCAAAATTAAGTCTTGACATAAAACAATGAAATCACTCTCTGATATTTACCAAAACTTTATACATATATGTCAAAAGCTTAAACTTTACAAAATTTAGAAGCAAATACAATTCCCATCTGTATGAGACTAGACAAATTGTAAGAAGTAGGATACTTTTTAAGGAAACAAAAAATTGTCAACATTTAAACTACAGAAATACAGGGAATTGGAATATATATATCTATACAGAAGATAATCTGAAATAGTTACACAATGCATTTTTCTAACTTTATGAGATTTAAGCATATTTATGTTATTTAAAATATTAAAACTGTGGCAACTAGGAGTAGCCACTAGAAAGTCCCAGATGACAGGAACCAAGAGGCATAACATTAGCTTAAATGCCCAAAAAGGGGAGATAGAACCTGTAGAGACCATAACCAGTGGATAGGCAAGGCCCCTGGTTGAGGTGTGGGACACCCACCCTTCTCAAATATATTAATCTAGAATTGCTTCTGTCAAAAGGAAATGCAGTGGCAAAGAGTGGAACAGAGACTGAAAGGCTCCCATCTACAGACACCAAACTGAGACACTATTTCTGATGCCAGTAAGTGCTTGCTGACAGAAGTCTGGTATAGCTGTCCCCTGAGAGGCTCTGCCAGAGCCTGACTAATATAGATGCAGATGCCCTTATCCAACCATTGGACTGAGCACTGGTACCCCAATTGAGGAGTTAGGGGCAGGACAGAAGTAGCTGAAGGGATTTGCTGCCTCATAGGAAGAACAATATCAAGCAACCAGATCCACCTCCACCAGTCTCAAGACTTCCAGAGATTAAAACACCAACCAAAGAGTAAATATGGAGAACCCTTGGCTCCAGCTGCATATGTAGCAAAAGATTGCCTTATCTGGCATCAATGAGAGTGGAGCCCCTTAGTCCTGGGGATGATCAATGATCCAGCATAAGGGAATGATAAAGCTCTGAGGCAAGAGTGGTGGGTGGGTGTGCCTCATAGAGGCAGAGGGAAGGGGGAAGGGATGGGGAGGTGTGGAGGGGAAATGGAGAATGGTGATAACATTTGAAATATAAATAAATAAAATAACCAATGAAAAACATAGAAAAAGAAAAATGAGTGGTTCTTAGTACTATAGGAGGAAATGGAAGGATGAACAGATGAAAATTCAGTAGATGTTTTAAGGCACTGAAAACATTCTTCAGGATATTGTAGTGTACAACATAAATCTGTCAAACTCTATCCATCAGATCATGCAATGACTAGACACTATTATGAATTGCAGATTCTAATAATAACTTATTAATATTAAACCATCACTTTGAGGAAATGCACTACACCAATCAACATATAAATTGTATGTAAATGTTCACAAAGGAACTATATTTTTGAACATTGTTTTCTATGAGAATAACTTTCCTCAAACATTTGTCATTTCTAAGATAGATGACTCTATAAAATTATTCTATATTCCTCTGAGTTTTGGCTATGTTTTATCTCATAATTATGTAGAATATAAATTTATTTATTTTTTCTGATTCATTCTTATCTTGATTCAAAGATCCACTTTAATCTTTTTTTTTTATACCCTGAAGCATCCACACTTTCGGCTTCCATCTTGCTTGACATCCTAGGGTCTGTGGGGTGTATCATAAGTATTCTGTATTTTTGGCTAATATCCACTTATCAGTGAGTACATACCATGCAAGTCTTTTTGGGTCTGGGTTACCTCAACTGGGATATTTTCTAGTTCTATCCATTTGCCTCTAAAATTCATAATGTCCTTGTGTTTGATAGATCTACTTTAATCTTAAAGCTTACAGGTAATTAGCCTCTTGCTTTAGCTGTTTACTTTCTATGTCAATATGATAAATCTGGCAATTGTAAAATCCAAGCTAATACTTTATAAAAATCAATAGTGCTTTGCCTTTTCTGTTGATGTTTTACTGCTTGTATACTTTAAATGTAACACTATTGTCTCCTCTAGATTTAGCTTATACTTAATTTTACTCAATATCAAATAAGAAGGACAAAACTGGAAATTATTGGTACTTCTGACCACTTTTACTGTTTATTAATTCAGAATCAGATAATCATTACTTACTATTTAAGATACTTAAATGATTTACTTGATTATATGTCTCTATTTTGTTTCAATTAACAAGGTTGTGATAAGAAAAAATGAGATAATTACATTGTGGCTCAGACTCTGAAAAACTTCCTTTCTATTTTTGATCTTTCTGCAAATTGTCTTAGTAACCTTGGAAGGGAAGAGTTATTTAATTTCTAATGTTGAGGGAAATACAAATATCACATATTGACAATTAGTATCTGTCTCATAGACTATCTATTTCTGCTGTTCCTCCAAATAAAGTCTGGGGAGATAGGACTATTGTTAACTAATATGTATTTTTGCTTTATTGTGAGTTGTAGTGTGTTTGTGCTGTCTTAACTATATGCTTCTGTCTCATCTATTTGTTTTTGCCATGCCTCTTTCAAAAATCAATTTGAAGTATGGCATTAATCCTATGAATTTGACAGGGACTGTTGTGCTTTCTTTCACTTGGATCAAACCACAGAGCAGATCATTTTGAACTTACCCAAAAAGCACCTGTGTTATCATTTCCATTGTGTGAAATAGCATGCTCTCCTAGCATTATCTAAGCTAGAAATGTACTTCTAGAACATGAGTTCTGGGACATCAGTTACATTAATTGTAACTGAAACTGAGTTGGCTCCATTTAAAATGTTACATATAACACTTTTATACGTGTGTGTATGTGTGTGTGTGTGTGTGTGTGTGTGTGTGTGTTTGTGTGTATCATTAGTATACTTACTTGATAATCTTAAGTTTTACCCTGTTTGGGTGACAGCTACTACTCAGTCCAGGTAGGATGAATATTAAAAGATAGTAATACTTTAATCAGATAATGTTTTTCCATGAGAGGAATTCAGGCCAGAATTTGATCTGAAAATTTAAGTTATTTTTAGAAAAAATTTTTAATCTAAAACTTAAGTTTGCTTATTTAAGAATGAGTGTTATTTAGACCTGTAACAGTCATAGATTAGCAGGATTAGAGTACCATATGGAGTAAAACTAATTTCATTGGCCAAATTCCTGTTGATCAGAAATGAAATGGTGGCACACCAGCCTACCCTACTTGAGAAGCTTTAGGGCAATGACAGGCCTATGACAGAATGCAAAGTCTGCTTAGGCAGTCATATAGTTGATATTCCATGGGTATTGCTTCTCTGTGGTATATTAAAAACATATTCTTGAAGCAGACTTTCTGAGATTCTTAAAAATCTTTCTGTTTCCCATTCTAAGATGTTCTCTGAGCCTCGGGTGTGTGGATTGTGTTGTAGATATATGCACTGGTGTTGGATACCTGACAATCACTGATTCTCTACACTATGATCAGTTGTAGATCTCTGGAATATTTACCATATCTTGCAAAAATAATTTTCCATGATAAGAGATGAGAGCCACATTTATTGTGGGTATAAGTATATATACATATATGCAAGAGATATTAGGAGTAAAGTATGAACACAATATGCATATGTATAATTAAAATAATTTTAATAATAATGGATGATGGATGGGTCTAGAAGAATTATAACAAAACTTTTAACTATTATTTATTTTTGTTTATTTTTGAAATTATATTTTTGTGTGCTTGTTTTTAAAGTAGACTTATTTTTCTACTTTTCTCCTTTCTTTTCTTATAAAATACATCAAAAAATCATCTTCCTTTCCATCTATTGCTCTTAGTCCCGACCCCAACATCACCAGTCCACCAGATCTGCTACTCCTTTGTTTCTCTTTAGAAAAGAGCAGGCCTCCTAGAGAAGGCAAATAATACAAGCCCACATACATATGGAAGCTAAACCACACTCTACTCAATGATAATTTGGTCAAGGAAGAAATAAAGAAATTAAAGACCCTTTAGAGTTTAATGAAAATGAAGCCACAACATACTCAAACTTATTTGAAACAATGAAAGCAGTGATAAGAGGAATACTTATACCTCTGAGTGCCTCCAAAAAGAAACTGAAGAGAGCATACCCTAGGAGTTTTACAATAAAACTGAAATCTCTACAAGAAGCAAATAGACCTAAGAGGAGTAGAAAGCAGGAAATAACACAACTCAGGACTGAAATCAACCAAGGAGAAAAAAAGAGAGCTATCAAAAGAATCAACCAAACCAGGAGCTGGTTCTTTGAGAAAATCAACAAGATAGGTAGACCCTTAGCCAAGCTAACCAGAGGCAGAGAGACAGTATCCAAATCAACAAAATCAGAAATGAAAAGGGAGACATAACAGCGGAACCTGAGGAAATAAAAAAAAAATCATCAGGTCCTACTACAAAAGCCTATACTCAATAAAACTGGAAAATCTGAATGAAATACACAATTTTCTAGACAGACACCAGGTACCAAATTTAAATCAGGATCAGATAAACGATCTAAACAATCCCATAAATCCTAAAGGAATAGAAAAAGTCATTAATATTCTCCCAAACAAAACAAAGCCCAGGACCAGATGGATTTAGTGCATAATTCTACAATGCATTTAAAGAATACCTAATACCAATACTCTTCAAAATACTTATTCCACAAAATAAAACTTATTCCACAAAATAAAAACAAAAGGAATATTACCCAATTCATTCTATGAAGCCACAATTACTCTGATACCTAAACTACACAAAGACCCAACAAAGAAAGAGAACTTTAGACCAATTTCCCTCATGAATATTGATGTAAAATATTCAATAAAATTCTTCCAAATCAAATCCAAGGACACATCAAAATGATCATCCAACATGATCAAGTAGGGTTCAGACTAGAGATGCAGGGATGGTTCAATATATGGAAATCCATCAATGTAATCCACTATATAAACAAACTCAAAGGAGAAAAAAAACACATGATCATTTCATTAGAAGCTGAAAAAGCATTTGATAAAATACAACACCCCTCATGATAAAAGTCTTGGAAAGATCAGGAATTCAAGGTCCATACCTAAACATAGTAAATGCAGTATACAATAAACCATTAGCCAACAACAAACTAAATGGAGAGAAACTTGAAGCAATCCCACTAAAATCAGGGACTAGACAAGGCTGCCCACTCTCCTTACATATTCAATATTGTACTTGAAGTCCTAGCCAGAGCAATTAGACAACAAAAGGAGGGCAAAGGGATACAATTTGAAAGGAGGAAGTCAAATTATCACTATTTGCTGATGATATGACACTATACTTAAGTGACTCCAAAAATTCCACCAGAGAGCTCCTAAATCTGATAAACAAACTTTGGAAAAGTAGGTGGATATAAAATGTTAGGAAATAGAGAAACAAAGTTTGGGGCAGAAAGTGAAGGATAGGCCATCCAGTGACTTTCCCTCCTAGGGTTTCAACCCATATATAGTTACCAAACCCAGACACGATTGTGGATGCCAACAAGTGCTAACTGACAGGAGCCTGGTATAGCTGTCTCTTGAGAGGCTCTGCCAGTGCCTGACTAATACAGAAGTGGATGCTCACAGCCATCCATTGGACTGATCACAAAGGCCCAAATCGAGGAACTAGAGAAAGGACCCAAGGAGCTCAATGGTTTTGAAACCCCATAGGAGGAATAAAAATATGAACCAACCAGTACCCCCAGACATCCTAGGGTCTAAACCACCAAACAATGAGTACACACGGATTGACCCATGGACCCTGCCACATATGTAGCAGAGGAAGTCCTTGTGGGACATCAATAAGAGGCGAGGCCCTTTGCCTTGTGAAGGCTTGATGCCCAGTATAGGGGAATGCCAGGATGGCGAAGTGGAAGGGGGTGTGTTAGTGAGCAGAGAGAGGGATGGGATAGGGAGTTTTCATAAGGGTAAAATTTGCAATGTAAATAAAGAAAACATCTAATAAAAGAAGTATGACACAGTGAATCTTTGCATTCTCCCCTTTTTAGTTCTGATTTTGTATTAGTTATTTTGTTGATTTGCTCTGCATACTAACTCTTTGTTTCATTGATGTTTTTGTACTTTCCCTTTCATTTCTATTTTAATGATCTCAAACTAGTTTATTTTCTGCTGTCTAATTTTCTTTGGTGTGCTTGCTTCTTTTTATTATAGACCTTCTACCTGTGCTATTTAGTTTCTAGTATGTGATCACTCACAATAATTAACATTGAGAAATTAGTAGATTTCAAACTCTGTACAAGATGATTACACATGTATTTCTGATTATTAATTTATGGCTAGGAGTCTCTTCACGGATATTGGAAAGATGAAACTGGGACTGAGAGGTGAAACATCTTTACTAATGTTAACTTTTACAACTAGTGAAGAGCTACATAGTACCCTACCAAAATGGGCACTAACATTAAACTGAGAGAATTAATGTACATTATATTTGCAATGAATATGTTTAATTAGTTTATTAGTCATTTTCTGTACAAGAAAAATTTATGTCATAACACGTATGTCTTTGTTCTTTATCCATTTACCTGTGTTATAAAGAAAGGCAGCAATTTGAAGTGTGTGTTCTGTAATGAGAATTATTTTTTCAGATTTGATGGAGAAAAATGGAGAAATATGAAGAGAGGTAGACAAAGGAATGGAAAGAGAAGAATGGAAGGAGAAAAAGAAAAGAGTAATATACAGAAGTAAGACAGAGGAAAGGAGAGAAGAGAGAAGTCCATGGAAAGAAAGGATGGTAGAGGATGAGGTGGGGAATGAAAGAACTTAATGGGAGATAGTTTTCAGCTGTGTTTAGGCTTATCTGGGAAGAAAACCATGGTCAGGTTGAAGCAAAACACACCAAAGTGCTTTATGGTCTTGCTGCACAGGTCATTTCTTTTGGGGAGAACTAACTTTAGACCATCAGTTATCCCACTAACTTCACTAATATATACGAAGTGTATTTTCTTTCTGCTTTTATCCTGGCAAGGTATAGAGAATTGCTCTATATCCTTGATTTTCAATATTGTTCCTTTCCTTTTTAAATATATTTGTTAAGTAGTTTAATTGAAATTGGAAAATGTCAGCTCAAGGGCTTATGAATTTATACCCAGTTATCTTCTGTCAGAAAATTAATTTGTAAATATTAAAATTCATCTTTTCAAAGGATGTCATTTTCATAGTACCTGAATATTCTGTAGACTCTGTGAAAAAACAAAGTTTGTAGTCATTCTTGTATTTTGGACCATCATTAGCTGAGACTATATAGTTATACATAGCTTCTGACCTTAATATGTATGCATTTGAACTCTGTGTTTTGGTGACTTTGTGAATTTTTTAGTTATGAATGTAAGTTTATAATTTACACAATAAATTTATATTGTGTATTGTCTAGTTCTATGTCAACTTGACACAAATGAGAGTCATTGGAGAAGAGGGAACTTCAACTGAGAAAATGCCTCCTAAAAATGGGGTTATAGATAAATCTGTAGAGCATTTTCTTTTTTTTTTTTAAACATCACTATGTATTTATATTCATTGCTTCTGCAATATTACAAGTGAACAAAAAAGAGCTACAACAAACCAAAATATAAACCTTATACTTTAAGGATATCATATATATTTATATGTATGTACTACTAGAACAGGATAATTGAGAAATAAAAAGAAAAGAAGATAACAAAGTAAAGAAGAAAACGAGATATAATAAGAACACACACACATACACACAAACACACACATAGCTGAGCAATGGTGGCACATGCCCTTAATCCCAGCAATTGAGAGGCAGAGGCAGGTGGATTTCTGAGATCAAGCCCAGCCTGGCCTATAGTGTGAGTTCAAGGACAGTCAGGGCTACACAGAGAAACCCTGTCTCATAAAAACAAAAAACAAAACAAAAACCCCAAAAAACAACAAAAAAACAACAAAAAAGAACACACACACACATACAGAGAAAGAGAGAGAGAGAGAGAGAGAGAGAGAGAGAGAGAGAGAATGAGAGAGTGTGCTAATATTCCATTATCCCCTATTTCTTCAATAATACTACTATCCCTGGAATAATATAACATAATCTATCATTAATATTATAATTACCAGGCTAAATATGGTGATATTTTCTTCTCTTAATATTATTAACATCTAAGTTTCACACCAACCAAAGAATACACATGGTGAGACTCGTGGCTCCAGCAGCATATGTATAGCAGAGGATGGCAAAGTTGGTCATCAATGGGAGGAGAGGCCCTTGGTCCTGTGAAGGTTCTATGCTCCAGTGTAGGGGAATGCCAGGGCCAGTAATGTAGCCAGCCAGCAGCCATAAATACGAATGAGTTTTCTGGAATTGGGTCAGGGACCTGGAAAGCCAATTTTAGGTACCAGAACCACGTGGAAGGTTCGTAAAAAATTAGCCAAACACAAATGTGTATCAATCAGCCATCTTTCATTCAATACACTATTGTTATAAGCAGGTAGCATAGGTAAGGCAAAACCCCTCCCCCAGGTTCGTCAGCATCTTGTCCCAATCAGCAACTTTTCCTTCAGTCTCTGGAGGTGGGACTTCCAGCGTAACTGGAACTTGGAGAGAGGCGTGACAATTAACAGGAGGTGGGTAGAGAGGTGTGGTTATCTGTGGCAAGTCGAGGTCTGAAGAATTAGAGCTCAGTAGAAGGAGGGTCACAATTCCTCCCTTTTATTAGAAAACAGCAGGTCAAAGGCATACTCAAATGGCACAGTCTTGCAAGGGAATTCTTATGGTGCTTTGAAGGATATAATCTGTGGATAATATTCTACTGAATGATATCTTACCTGTCATCAAGGTCACATGATGCTAGTTTGACACTGCAAACTGGGCTTATTATGTGTTTTTTCAAACGACACAGCCACTTGGCACATGCCTCTGTCTTGGGTTGATACTGCCAGAGACCTAGCCAAAGAGACAGATTTTTAAAGTGCACCCCATCCATGCCTCCAATGACAGACATGCCTTTATCACTTGCACAGTCCAGGAACTGCCATAATCTCTCTGGAGTCCACCTTTCCTAAAGTCTACGTGAAGCCGCACTGGTGTGCTGATGGGCAGCTGGGCATAGACACCTAATTGAGTTGTGAAATAGTAGCTCCAAAGCTAGGAGCCTTTGCAATAGCTTTGCTTTCAATAGGCCTTCAATTCAATTGTAAATAAGTAATTTTCATGTTAGAAGCTCTGAGATTGAGCTAAAGAGTCTGGGAGGTCTGAGACCAAGCTTCCTTTTTAGATAAAGAAGGCTCTGAGAGTGAGCAAATTTTGATTATATTTGTACTCCAGGAATGAATTTGCTTGAGATAAAAACTAAAACGTTTAAAAGTAACAGTAACTTGAAGATGTCTCAGGTACCTTAGTTGCAAATAAGCAAAGTTCAGGCCCAAGGCTTGGCCTCTAGGTATAGAGGGAAGCTGCTGTTGACTCTTAGAAAAAGGTGGGGACTATTTTAGCCAATCAAGCTTTGCTGGCCAGTAAAAATGTTCAGCCAATATTCTCAGCAATAAAAACATGCTTATAAAAGGATTTTGTGTCTGTATCCACTTGAGAAATTAATGTATTAGGCACCCATTGTGTTCCAACACAAATGGAGCCCCTTCACAGATCAAGGCGGGGTTAAGAATAAATGTGTTAGTAAGTGGGGTGACACACCATTTTATCATGGCATAAAAACTGAAAATGCAGGGATGCCAATGGCGATACACAGCAGACTGACATTTAGCATCAGAAAGCAATATATATATATATATATATATATATATATATATATATATATATAT
>NC_045030.1:120338994-120350916 GCF_008632895.1 Mastomys coucha
GAAATATTATTCAACATATTTAAAAAACGAAATATGCTTTTGGAGGTAACTTTGGAGTGGAGTGCATATTCCCCCTCCTTATAATATTAAAAAATTAAATACTCAAAGTGTAAAGTGCACATTGAGTAAATATTGTCTCTGAGAATTATAAATTATTTTAGAAATATGTGCAACATTAAGTTGTTGACAAAATGTATTAAATGCTTGACTATAATATTTAATTTCATAATCTGTTTAAATCTGATTAGGAACATTAAATATAGAAATATAATATAGACAATAACCAATTAATATTTTGTTATTTTTTATGTTACGGCAATAATAACTTGAAAGCCCAAGAAGGAATAATAGTCACATTTGTATATTTTATTTTAATTTTGAAATCAGTTATATTTTAAAAATGTCTAGATATCATAAATAAATAGACAGCTCAGATATACATATGTACCCATATATCAATATACAAAATAAGGCTTACTTTTAATACTTGATAAATAGAAACTACAGCACACACTTTAACTATTTGTGCTGACGGGGGGGGGAATCATGAGAATAAAACATGTTACATATATCAAATTTTTCATAAAAGGGCTAAAGAGGTAATATATTGTTACAGAGTGTATACATAAGTCTATAGGAAATACAAAAGTATGTATACAAATTTGTTTACTTTGGAGAAATATCAATTTTTGTCTAAAACTCTTTACTATGTAATAGGCCAAATTTCAATTAATATTTTGCAAAAACCAATTTAATTGTTCCTAGAATGAAATTATCATAATTTTTTATTAATATATAACATGTTCATAATAGGATGTTAAACTTTACTTAGAATATGAGAGAAGTTGCACTTATATTAATGTTCTCTTTTGCCAAAGAATTGCTGTGGGCAAAAAACTAAACATGATTGTAATTGAGCACAATTGACAACAAGTAATAAACCTTTTCGGATATAGCAAGACTATTTGTATCACCAGTTAATTTCTATTAAAGATTAAGTCTTGTGGTGAGCTTAAGATGAGGTCTTAGCCAAAAGAAACTTGAAATAAGCAACTTATGTTTTCTATTTTGATATATTTGAGGCTTTAATAGTTAGCTAACACTGAGAAATTTAAAGATTTAGCTTTTTGTACTGAGCAGAGACAAAGAAATTATCTGCTTGTCTCTACCTCCCAAGCACTGGGATTAAAGGCGCGTGCCACCACTGCCTGACTAGTTCCTTAGTTAACCATTTTTATCTGCCTCCAGAAGGAGCAGAGTTCCATCTCCATGGAACTGCCTCTCGGGGGATCTTGTAGTCTGTGGAAAAAAACAAATATGCCCCTCTTTTCGAGGTGATTAAATGATTGGCCTGTCATTAATTTTACACCGAGTGGCTGTGAGAATCACTAGCCTGTAATTTACTTTCATGGCCACTAGATGGCGTGAGGTGACTGCGAAACTCCAGGTAAATAATGGCACCCTGCAGTGACTGCGTGAGCTCATGAAATCATGGGTGGGGAGCGGGGAATGGCTGGCTGCATCTGGTTGAGCTCGGACCTCTGAGCTCCGTCAGGAAAAACTGAGGTTGTGCTGGTGGGGCGAGACGCTTGCACGTTTGCATTTCAGCTTGGGCCACCCTTGGCTCCCGAGCTACTGGGCCAGCCTCTGTTGCTCTGCCCTGTCCACCCGCTGAGTCTCAAAGCCGGGGTTCTTTTTTGCCTCTATCCTGCCGGGGCCTCACTAGTTTTAACACCCACAGAGTCTCAGCGTGACTCTGAGCTTGTCTGCTGCTGCGGGCATGGATCAAGGGAAACCTCTGACCACACCTCACTACCAGCGCAGTTGTAGCTCTGCGGGACCTTATGGCTGGTCCAGGCATGACGGAGTTGAAGCAGAGCCACTGCACCAAAGGGAGGACACGGCTCTGTGGGTGCCAGCACCGCGACCAGCCAGGCCACAAGGCTGGGTTGGCTGCAAACTGGATGCGGCCCGCTCCCCGGCTGTGGATCTCTCAGGTGATCCAATGCACTGAGCAGACTACACGCAGGCTACACATCTGCTGGTCTTGGTCATGGCGGGAAGCTGAGTGCCCCCTGCATGCTCTGCTGTGATTGGACGGGGTCTCTGCTGCCATGTTGCCCACGTGTAAAGACAAAAGACTAGCATTCACTCCAGATAGGACAGACTTACACGTAACATAAAACAAATAACAAAAATCAGGAATTTCTCCTGAAAGAACCACAGGGAGCAGTGAAACTCAGCTTGGCTCGCCTCTCCTGTGCTGCACCTCTACTTCCAGGGAGGTCTTTTACCCCAGCAACCTGCTGTCACTACATCAACGAACCCCGCTGTCATTGCCCGGCGAACCATCTTCATATTTTTTATGAGGCCTCTTTTTTGGTAGCCGCAGTCCCTTTCTTCTCCAATCCAGCCCCACGGTCAGGGCACCAATCTGTAGCCAGCCAGCAGCCACAAATATGAATGAGTTTTCTGGAATGGGGTCAGGGACCTGGAAAGCCATTTTTAGGTACCAGAACCACGTGGAAGGTTCGTAAAAAATTAGCCAAACACAGATGTGTATCAATCAGCCATCTTTCATTCAATACACTATTGTTATAAGCAGGTAGCATAGGTAAGGCAAAACCCCTCCCCCAGATTCGTCAGCATCTTGGCCCAATCAGCAACCTTTCCTTCAGTCTCTGGAGGTGGGACTTTCAGCATAACTGGAACTTGGAGAGAGGAGTGGCAATTAGCAAGAGGTGGGTAGAGAGGTGTGGTTATCTGTGTGCAAGGCGAAGTCTGAAGAATTAGAGCTCAGTAGAAGGAGGGTCACACAGTAAATCAGAGGGGGTGAGGTGGTGAACAGGGGGAGGGGGAGGGAACAGGGGTTTGTTTTAGTTTTTGTTATTTTATTTTATTTTATTTTGGAGGGGAACCTGGGAAAGGAGATATTGTAAACAAAGAAAACATCTAATTTAAAAAAATGAAAAGAAAAAAATATACTCATGAACTTCTATGCTTCTACCAATTTGGTTATAAAACATTTTACTATACATTATTTACTTATGAAATTTAGGGCATTTTCTTAATTGGTATTTATGTGGGATGGCCAGTCTAATAGAGGGGGAATCATTCATAGGCTGGTGATCTTGGATTCTATGAGAAAGCAAGGTAAACAAGCCATGATTAGCAACCCAACAAACAATATCCCTCCATAGGTTTTTACTATCTTTTAATTCCAGGCTCTGTCCTGCTGGAGTTCCTTCCTGTAACTTCGTTTAATAATGAACAGTCATGTGGAAGCATAAGACAACTAAATCCTTTTCTCCCCAAGTTGTTTTTGGTCATAATATTTCAAAATAACTTAGTTACCCTTAGACATATTGTAATAAGATAATAATAATTTAGATTTGTTTTAAAAATAAGCTCAGGTTTATATACAATTTCTTATAGTCAATAATGCCTTTCAAAAGGACATACAAGGATGGCAGAGCATAGGGAGTTAAGGGTTATTTTTATAATATCCTAATATCATATTCTCATTTTGACATTTTCCTATAGAATAATTAAGTAACATTCTTCTCTGACATGACCTGAGGCAATAGTTAAATTTCCAGTGTATACGTTCTTGAAGTAGAGAAATCTGTAATCATTTCCTTCCTTTCCATGGATTGCATATGTTTTGTAGGATAATTGCTCATTTCTCACTTTATATTGCAAGGTTTCTAGATTTTTGAGTGCAAAATCTATAATAACTTGTATATTATAATTAGAATGTTTAAGTGGAAGTAGTCTCTGGTTATTTGGATTTTTTTAAAAAAGAGAAGTAATGGTTTCATCTTAAGGTAAGTTGCTTCATTTTTATTATATCTATTACAGAAGCAATTTAAGCAGGTAGAAAAAAAATGTATGTTCATATACTAAAAAGGTTTTCCTGTTTAAGGCTACTCTCAGTGGTCCAGAAATCAGTTTGTTTCTTTACTGTCAGAAACTGTGAAAATAAAATGGGATCTGTGAATGTGTATCATGTGCAGAGTATAATGAGGGTGCTTACAGGAAAGCAAGAGAAGGCTATTATCTGATATGTAAACCACAGGTAAAAAACCCAAAGAAGGTATTTATTTATTTATTTACTTCAGAAAGTAAAGGAAGCCAAATTAGCTCTTTAATCAACAGAAGTGCTGTAGAAAACCAGATTTGTTCAGTGTAAAATGATACCATGAGTAAGATATTATGATAAAACTGCATCATTATGCACTGAAAGAATTCACTTACATGGAGAAGAGTGTAAAAATGTTGAACATATCACCATACATCTATTATAAATCCTTGGTTTTTGCTTTTTGTGTCTTAGAAAATACACCTTTCTACTATTAATGTGCACACAGCAAGAGAAACAGTTTAGGAATTCAGTGTCAGTGTTAACACATCAGAAGGAAAAACATATAACAGAATTCTAAAGTAGTTATTTTTGAAAGTAAAATCCTAATTTTAAATGGTATTCAAATCTTATTATATATGTTTTTGGTTTTTGGTTTTTTGATTTTTTGTTTGTTTGGTTGGTTTTTTGTTTGTTTGTTTGGTTTTGGTTTTGGTTTTTGAGACAGGGTTTCTCTTTCTAGCCCTGGCTGTCCTGGAACTCACTCTGTAAACCAGGTTGGCCTTGAACTATGTGCCTCTGCCTCCCAAGTGCTGGGATTAAAGGTGTGTGCCACTACTGCCCAGCTCTCCTTGTATGTTGAAAATAAACTTATTAACACTAAATATACTAAAAATATACTGATTTTATTCTACTTTGGATAGGAGAAATAAAAATCAAAACACCAAAGATAAAGGAAGGAAAGAGAAAGGAAGATTAAATACAACTGCTTTTGACCAAAAAATACTATACATTTAACTAAACTCTAGTTTTTAGCTATACTTGGTTAATAGATAAAATATTATAATAATTTTTTTTCTTTGGAAAATAGATAGTCAAGGAGTGGTGACATATATTTGTATCCACAGTTTGTGGAAGGAAGAGACAGAGGATTCTGTAATCAAGGGTGAACTTGAGTTATTTAAGAATGTTTGGTATCAAAATGAACAGGTAGGGTAACTAAAGAGGAAAGGTAGAAATATATATATATATATATATATATATATATATATATATATATATGCATTTGGATTTAGTAGTAGAAAATATGTGATGTTATCCATTGTAATATGCACATTTTCAATCATCAACCAACTTGAAAATTATAAAGGCCTGATCATTATAAAAAGATATAATATATACATACATATATGTATAACATACATATATATACATATATATATATATTTATATATTACAGAGAAGCAGGCAATTTGGATATTTGAAGATCTTCACCTTAACTTCATTTTCTCCAAATCCAATCTGCCAATATAATTTCTAGCTCTAAAGCAGATCCCCTGCTGTAGTCATCCTTCCTTCCCTACCCTCATATTCAGTGGACCAGAAAGAGAAAGTTCTCCTGTTAACTCTTTTTTTGAATCATTGCTATATCCTAGGCTCCTACTCCAGCAGGCACTTCCTGGGAACTCAATGGCCACTTGTGCCAGGGAAGCAGTTAATCTTTCTGCAGATATTCACCTTTTTCTCAACTCCCCCATGTCCAAAACCCTAGTCTATCCCCAGTTGTTCAGAAGACCTCTGCTGTGGACCTTAACCTATGCCTGAAATTCCAGTGGATCAAAAATCTTCCATTGTTATCATCCCTTCCCTATGTTATTTCTTTATGCCTGCTCTAAACTCATAGAAACCATAATACCACTCTGACCTGGGAAGCAACTAGGATAACTGCAAGTCTTCACTCTCTATCAGCTTCTTCAAGTCCAACTCCCCAGTCTATTCATGAGCTATTTATGTCACTACCTGTGGGGCAGTAAGCAGTTCTGACAGCCGGAGACCAGTAGAGCAGAGCCACCTTGGAACCCTGGAGACACACTGAGCAATGTAAATTTGCTTATACTTGACGGTAGGCGTTCAGTGATTGCTCCTGACACCAATGGCTCAGATTTCAGCCCAGACCCCTCACAGCTGCCCCTGCAGGAGATGTGTGCTCTATCAGGCAGACACTGCCTCAAACTCCCAGCATTCTAGCTGGACCTTACACACAGTCATCTGACCACAAGCCAGGCATGCCATGCCCCATACAATAAAAGGGGTGGTTTGCTCCCTCCTCACCCTCTTATGCTCTCTTGCCCTCACTCCCTTGTTCTCTTAGTTTCTCTTTCTCTCTTGTTCTCTTGATCTCTCTCTCCTCTCTGCTCTCTGTTCTCTTTTCTGCCTTTCTCCATCTCTTTCTTTTTTTTCTCTCTCTCCTTCCTCTCCTTTCTTTCTCTCTACTTAACCAGCATATTTCTCCTTCCTACAATAAAATAACTCATTCATACATTGCCTTCCTTTTAATTAAGGCGCAATGCAGCAAACAGGTCAGCCCTGGGGGAGAGAGAAAGACCTGGGCCTCAACAGCAGGCACCAGGCCACCAGGGAGAGAGAGAGCCTCAGCCAGGCTGGGACCACAGCCCAGGACCCCTGCTTTTGGAATGACAAATGAATATTATAATTCTTATTTAATAGTTAGTGTTAATCACTCTAAATGTTTTACAACCTATTAAAATATGTGAGAGTTATATTTTGTAGAAAATATCAACAACTAAATGATTGATTTTTTCAGCATTCTAATATAGCACATCCATTCTACTTCACTCTGAGTAATCTATTGGGATCATGTGAAATAGCCAGTCATTCCAAATGCAAAATATTTGAAAGGTCAACTATAAAAACAGTCAATGAACATTATGTCATAAACTGTTATGATCAGAAGTATTTGGTATCATGAAAGAATTATATTTTCACTCTAATGAAAGAAAAAATTAACAAGGATGTTATCTCTCTTGATTTTATGTAGTGCCTACATGTTTGTAGACTACCTGAGCTATCTCTTTGCAGATATTAGATGACAAAATATGCTGCACACACACACACACATACAAACAAACACAATTTAAAAATTAAAGTCATTTTGTGCTTATAGAACCTTTCTAAAATTTGAACTACCCTATTTTAATTATACAATGACCCAATTCATATTTTGATAGTGTTAGGAATTGAATTCCAGATCTCATGCATGCTAGATAAGCTGAGAATTAATCTCAACTCAGTGCTATTCTTCATTGAAGTTCATGTTCTCTCTTTTCCATATTGCTAATGGGCAGTAAAAAATAGAAACTGAAAGAAATCTCATATTGTTTACAAGTCATATATATTGCAAAAATGACATATTATGTATCATTTTATAAGGAGATGATGTGGCTCTATTTCAATCCTCAGTAATATTTATATTAAATAGCACTTATATAAGAGACCTTTATTCCAATTTCTGAATGATTACAGGTATACTAGAAACCCTCTGGCACTAAGTTTAGAGTTTTTTATTTATAAAGTAGACCAATTATTAAAGATAAAAATACAAGTCTTATCTTCTCTGATTTCATACAATAAAAAATTTAAAAGTCCCTATTAATACTCATTTATATTTAATCTAATTTAAGAACCATTTCTTTCACTATGGTTCTTTCATGAATATCATTTCATTTCCTAGAGGAAGACAAGACTCCTTCCATTATTACATAGAGTTTGCTGACAATTTTATAATTCCTCCATAAGTATTCAAAATAATTGGCTATTTTAATCAAAGACCAGCTATATCCTCCCTTATGTAGTATAGATTACATGAACCATAAGGAGAAAAGCTGGAAAATTATAGAATAATACAAAAGATAAGCAAGAATCAAGACACAAAAACTCTTTTTAACCAACCTTCTAATAAAAATGTTATTTTAGTATTAATTGATATTTTTCCCATTGGATAAAATCTGGTTATAATTTGTGTTTTAAATTCCCCCAAGTTGTCCAAGTGCTAAAAGCTTAGCCCAATTTGGTGATATTATGAAGAGGTGGAAAGAATCAGGTAATATCTAGTGGAATATTTTAGGACACGAGAGATTTTCATTATAAAAGGATAGTAAAGCCTGGTGGTGGTGGCACACGCCTTTAGTCTCAGCACTTGGGAGGCAGAGGCAGGCGGATTTCTGAGTTCGAGGCCAGCCTGGTCTACACAGTGAATTCCAGGACAGCTAGGGCTATACAGAGAAACCCTGTCTTGAAAAACCAAAACAAAAACAAAAAAAAAAAATGATAGTAAAATACCATGATATAAGCACTTTGATATGACACAGTTCCTCAACATAACATACCATGTGTACATACACATACAACAAACCACAAAGCTAGTTGATTACAAAGTTTAACCTCTAAATATTTGAGGGAAAATGACCATTCTTATAGATAATTTGGGTATATGTTATTGACTTAGTTACTTCTATACTGATGAGATAAAGTATAATGATGAAGAGAAACTCAGAAAATAATTTATTGAGGTTTACCATTTCATAGATTAGAATCTATGTCCATCTTGGAAGGATACATGACATCAGGCAGGCAGACATGATACTACAGCAGATCTTATGGCTAACTTCTTGATGTAGGATCATGAAATAAAAAGTTATAACTAGGAGGGTGGAGAGGTTTTAAACTCCAAACCTCACCCCCAGTGATGAACCTCCTACAACAATGCCAAAACTCCTAATCTTTCACAAATAGTTCTACCAACTGGAAACCATGTAGTCAAATACATAAACTTGTGGTTTGTTCTCAACTAAACCACCAGAGTATTTTAGTATCTAGAGTTTATATATTTTGGATATTAGCCCAATGTCTTATATAGGGTTAGTGAAGATCTTTTCCAAATCTTTAGGTTGCAGGTTTTTTACTATTAACAATATCCTTTGCTTTACAGAAGTTTATCTGTTTCACAAGTTTCCATTTAGCAATTATTAAACTTATAACCGGAGCCATTGTTGTTCTATTCAGGAAATTTTCTCTGTGCCAGTGATTTCAAGGGCAATTTATATTTTCTGTTCTATTAGATTCAGTGTATATGATTCTAAATTAAGGTGCTTCATCCACTTGTACTTGAGCCTTGTATAGGATGATAAATTTGAATCAATTTGTATTCTGCAGATTGCCAGTTAGACCAGTACCATTTGTTGAAGAAGCTTCATTTTTCCACTGTATGGTTTAGGTATTTTTGTCAAAAATCAAGTGTCCCTCAGTGTGTGGGTTTACTTTTGGGACTTAAACTCTATTTCATTGATCATACTCTGTCTCTGTACCAATACCATGCACTTTTTGTCATTATTGTTTTGTAGTACAACTTGAAGTCAGGGATAGTGATTTCTAAAGAGGATCTTTTATTGTTCAGAATTGTTTTGGGTATCCTTGGTTTTGTTTGTTTCTTTGTTTGTTTGTTTTCCATATTAAATTAGAAATGTTCTTTCAAAGATTGGAATTTTGATGGGAATTACATTGAATCTGTAGATTGTTTTTGGTAAGATGGGCATTTTCACTATGTTAATTGTAGCAATCCATGAGCATAGGAGGTGTTTCCATCTTCTGAGGTATCACTGATTTCTTTCTTCGTGGATTGAAATTCTTTACATACAGATTTTTCATTTGCTTGGTTAGAGTTATACTATAATACTTTTTATTATTTGTAGCTTCTTAGAAGGGTGTTATTTCCCTAATTTATTTCTTGGCCTGTTTATCATTTGTATAAATGTAGGTTACTGATTTCTTTGAATTAACTTTATATACAGCCAAGATATAAAGAAGATGTTTATCAGCTGTAGTAGTTCTCTGGTTGAATTTTTGGGTCACTTATCTATCCTATCATATAATCTGTGAATAGTCACACCTTGTCCTCTTCCTTTTCCATTTGTATGCCCTTTATCTCATTTAGTTGTCTTATTGTTCTAGCTAGAACTTCAAGTACTACATTGAATAGATAGGGAGAGAATGGGCAGCCTTGTCTTGTCCCTGATTTTAGGGGGATTTCTTCAAGTTTCTGTCCATTTAATTTGGTGCTGGTTATGAGTTTGCTGTATATTGCTTTTATTATATTTAGATATGTGCCTTGAATTCCTGATCTCTCCAATACTTTTTAACATGAAATGGTGCTGTATTTTGTCAAATGCTTTTTCAACATCTAATTGATGTTGAAAACATGATTGATGTTCATGAATGATGATCATGTGAATTTTTTTCACAAATTTCTCCAATCCAAAAGAAATGCTGGGAAATAAATCAAGCAGAGACTGAAGGAAAGGATGAACAGTGACTGGCCCAACTTGGGATCCATCCCATGGGAAGGTACGAAACAGTGACACTATTACTGATGCTGTTTTGTGCTAGTAGATAGGACCCTAGACTGGCAGTCCTATGAGATGCTGTACTAGCAGCTGGCTTAGATAGGTACAGATACTTACACTCAAGTATTGGACTGACTTTGTGAATCCCTATGGAAGAGTTAGGGGAAGGATTGCAGGAACTGAAGGGCTTGACCAACAGGAAGACCAACAGTATCAATTAAACTGGATTCCAAGGGAGTTCCCAGATACTAATCCACCTTTAAAGAGCATACATGGAATAGTCTGAGAGCCCCTCTAGATATGTAGCAGATGACTGAATGACTGACTAGTCTGACCTCAGTGGGAAAGGATGAGCCTAATTCTATAGAATTTGATGTCCTTGGGAGGGGCAATATCCAGATGGCACTCTCTCAGAGGCAAGAGAAAGGGGGTAGAAGGGATGAAGAACTCTCCAAGGAGAGAACAGATGGGTGGTAACATTATCATGAAAATAAAATAATTTATTAATCTTAATAAAAAAGAATCTGGAGTTTAGCTAAATTTGGTTATAAATTTACACCTGCAATCCATTACATAATGTGTTGCTTTGATTATTTTCACTTATAAATGGAGGTAATTCAACTTTGGATGGCAGTTACAAACACCACATAAGAATCTATACATAGAGTCAGTAGGTTGCAGTCAATAAAGAGAAGTCATTTTTTTAATTGACTACTGATGTTATATTATCTTAATTGTCCAGTATTCATTCTATTTCACAGAGGTCAACAGCAGTGTAGTGATATGTAGCTTCATTTATGCTGTATTGGGACCCTAGAAGAACTTTTACATTTTTTCTTCACATAATTTGCTAAGGCTTTATCATACTATGAAAATAGTGACAGGAGGCAAATGTATACTTGAAGAGAAATAACTGACTTACTTAGCTTTGACAGCATGGTATAAAATTGACTGTTTACTTTTAAAATAGTAACACATGTAACTGTGCATTACACTTCAAACATAATGCACTTATGTGAACTTTGAGCATTATAAAATTCTAGCTGCAAAATTTAAAGAATATTTTCTTATATATCTGCCACCAATACATCATGCTACTATGCTTCCAAGAGCCCCTATTGTTGTATAAATACTAAGCTGTGTCTTCACTTGATTCTCTTCACAGAGAGTAAAGCACACAATAAGGTTAAGTGATTTGCCCAAGGCAGTGTGTTTTGCCAGTAACAGAACTGGGAATTGAACCAGCAGTCAGGCACTCAGGTAATATAAAACATAGATGATAAAAACTCTCTTGTCGTTACTAGGTTTGTCTTTTACCCCATTTCTGTTTGTACTAAGACATAAACTATAGTCTCTCCCTTAATGATCTGTTTCAATGCTTGTATGGCTCTTCTATCAATTTATAACTTATAAAATAAAGAAGACAATGTTGCATTAGTTTAAGCAAGAATGAGAAGTTTTAACATGATTGCACATTATTGTAATTGTTGCACATTGGTAGGTGTGTAAAGGTTGATTCTCAATCAAGTGAAATTCTTGGTAAAGAGAGGAAACTTTGGCAGTTGAATTCTGCCACAGGCCGGCCGATCTGGGCCTTCCTCAACCTGCGGGAGAAACGGGATCCTAGTTAGGTCAACGAGG
>NC_045030.1:120351394-120362183 GCF_008632895.1 Mastomys coucha
AAGCCCTTCAATTACTCTCCAGTATGTAAAACAGTTCTTTCTTCTGTGGGTCTGCCCTAAAGAATGTGCTTGACCTCTTTTGCTAGCTATGAGGAAAACCTGTCTTGCAAGGTAGATTTCCTGAGAGAAATTCCAAGCTTGGGACAGCTTGGTATTAAACTAGGATAGGTTGGAAACATTGTGCTGACCAGGAAACAATGCCCAATCTTAGCCATTTACAAATCATTTCTTGGGGTACCTTTATGCCTAATTAAGAGGGCATGTTGATGATTGGAAAGACTAATCTGGAACACATCTGAGTTAGGAGATACCAGCGACTGTCTCCAGGAGGCACAGAACTCCTTTTGGATCCTTATTGCCTCTAATCCTAATCAGGCTTTTACCCCCAATATTTCAGATATGACTGGAGTAGACAAGTGTGCATGGCAGAGTTCTGGTAGGGTAATTGTGAAGGAAGAGAAAGAAATAGTGTTTAATTATTAAATGTTGGGCAACACACTAGACCAAGATATTGTCATTTAATCTTCCTCCTTTTATATAAAATATATATAATTTTTCTGTTTCATATAGTCTGGCTCAATTCTTGAAAATATTACACAATCATGTAGATATACATACACATTTCTGTCAATAAAATATTACTTCTTTGGTATTTAATATCCAAAGAATCTGCTGTAGTACTTAAGCTATAATGAAATAAGCAAATGGACTTAGAACATTACATTGTGTCCTGCACATCTTTTATTTAAAATAAGAGATTACATTTTAAATGTTGAGGCTGAAGACATGGCTCAGAAATTAATGGCACTGGTTGCTGTAAAATTTAGAATACATCTTCGTATCAAATTATGTATGTGTGAGAAACCACAAGTATTAGAATGATAAAGTATTTCTGAATATGTGATGCTTGGGATCAAACTAATGTATATCATTTATCACTAAAGTTTTATAATTGAGCTATACCTCCAGTTCCTCAATCTGTAAATTTAGCATTTTTCCTTACCACTGCAGTTTTTTATTTTATTATTTTAAATTTTTTCTTCTCTCATGAAACACTTCCCAAACACAGCCTCCCTTCCCTCCCCACCTCTCAATATCCCAACTTCCCCATTTCTCCCATATCCACTGCCCCTCTGTTTCCCACTAGAAAAGAGCAATAACAACATACAAAGAGCACAAAGTAAAATAATTCCTGAAACCTTTTAATGGTGTCTTAGTGGAAGGAGTTGGCATCTAGAATGTCATATATATCAGAGAAATGTAAAGTTGTATGGTGGATTTATATAGATTTTTAGTGGCATATTTTTCATTCATTTCAATTCAAGAAAAATTCTTCAAGGCAAAATGACATCTAGTTGAATTTACTCTTTTGGCAATCTTCACCTGTCAGTTGGACTAATTGCCTCTTTAACTTATTAGAAAGATAATTCAGTGCCTATTGCTTGCTTATAGGACATTATGATAACTAACTTAACATTGAAAGGATTAAACGACATGAGCATGATATCCATGGAAAGGAAAAAAAATAAGAGTGATGAAATGGCAGATACCAGCATTCAGAATTACCCAGAATGTCCTGTGGCAGGACCCAGACACCACTCAGAATTTTTTCACCCAAAATAGTGTTTAAAATATTCTACTCTACAGCACAATAATACAATACTGATGAAATCCAGAACAAATACCTACTAAAAGCTCTCGGCTTGACAAAATGATGACAAGTGTGACATTTCTAGTAGATAAAATGAAAAGTTGTTTTCAGAATATCTTTATTTGATGAAAGTGGAGAATTGGGTAAAAGTATTTTATGTTTTATTTATAGAAAGTTTTATACACAACTATTGGTAGAAACTGAGATGGAATCTGCAATCCAAGAATGCTACAATTCTAGAATACAATGAAACTTCATAAAACTCAACAGGGCCTTGAAAATTAGAATCCAAAACAAATATGTTTAGTCAACATGTATCATGTGGCTTATAAAAATCTCAAAAATATGAATAATGAAGAATACTCTATACATAGTAATCAGTTAAAACTTGCACACTTCATTTTTTATTAGATAATTTATTTACATTTCAAATTTTATTCCTTTTCCTCATTTCCCCTCTGAACACCCCCCATCCCATTCTCCCTCCCCCTGCTCGCTAACCTACCCACTCCCACTTCCCTGTCTTGCCATTACCCTACACTGGGGCATTGAGTCTTCACAAGACCAAGGGTACCTCCTCTCATTGATATCCCACAAGGCCATCCTCTGCTATATATGTGGCTGGAGCCATGAGTCCCACCATGTGTACTCTTTGGTTGGTGGTTTAGTACCTGGGAGCTCTGAAGGTACTAGTTAGTTCATATTGTTGATCCACCTATGGGGCTGCAAAACATTTCAGCTCCTTGTGTCCTTCTCTAGCTCCTCCATTGGGGACCCTGTGTTCAGTCTAATAGATGGCTATGAGCATGCACTTCTGTATTAGTCAGGCACTGGCAGAGCCTCTCAGGAGACAGCTATATCAGGCTATTTTCAGCATGCATTTGGTGGTATCCACAATAGTGTCTGGGTTTGGTAACTATATATGGGATGAATCCCCAGGTGGGAGAGTTCCTGGATGGCCTTTCCTTCAGTTTCTGCTCCATACTTTGTATCTCCTCACATGGGTATTTTGACACCCCCCCCTTTTAAGAAGGACTGAAGTATCCACATTGTGGTCTTCCTTCTTTTTGAGTTTCATGTAGTCTGTGAATTGTATCTTGGGTATTCTGAACTTCCGGGTTAATATCCAACTATCAGTGAGTATATACTATGTGTGTTCTAAATGTATATATTATATATAAAATAAGGATTAAACATATCATGTATGGTTTACATGCACATAGGATAATGAACTTTGTTGACCTCTCTGATCATTACAGACAAGGTTTTAGGTCTCAGGAAAAATGGTAATGAAAATTATTATGGATATGTCATCATAGAGTTAATATTTTGCTGAATATATTAGATATCATTTGAAGTTCAATGCAATTGTTTTTGAAAAATTTTGTGTCTACATTTTGATCCAGCATGTTCTTCTAGTAATCTGCTTTAAAGAAAGACAACATATGTTCATAATTATGTTTTTATATATATTTGCATGGTTTTTTAAATTTTGCTTTTAATAAAAATATCCTGAGAACAACTCAAATATATTTCAATTAAAATTGTTAAGCAGATGCACACTCAATATATGAAAGAGATTTCTAAATTTCCATGTCTACTACAACCATATTTGCAGGGGCCAAGAGACAGGATCTGCCTTTGTGTCTGTTGATCAGTTAATGAAAAATTAATGTATGGTGTAGGGCCAAGAAATATGGGACAAGGCCTGGAGCAATAGTGGAGTTGTTATGTGTCCAACCCTGTGAAAACTTTCATAAGATTGGCAAGAACAGGGTGGCTCCTCTCCTGCACTAGGGATCATGATTCGACATACATATCCTTGTGGCCCCCACCTTTGACTCACCAGAAGATGTCACCTAGTCAGCAGCCAGAGTAATATTCTTTTCCTCTTATAAGGTCATATCCAACAGAGATAATGAGGTTATATGGAAATCTTCTACTGTAGAAATATTCTAAAATATATATGTAAATATTCATAAGACTTAAAATAGGGTTACTCTATAATATGGTAATAATGCCTGAACTAGACACCGTAGACTAACAAAATATAAATTCTAGTGCCAGGAAATTATTACTTCTTTGGAGTTGCTAAATTGTGAATTCCTAAACCTCTAAATCATTAGAGGCTACTTGCAACTATTCTTGGTTACATCAGATATGATGCTATGGGATACAACAAGTTTGCATCCTAGAACATGGCAGAATCAAGATGTTGTTGACCTGGAAGCTTCAGTACTACTGTCTAGTTTTCATAGTGCTGATAACTGCAATGCACACTGCCAGAGGAGAAAAGTAATTATCAGTCTTATCCAGCATGAACTCTGTGAATTACAATAATGATTGACTTTGCAAAACATGGCCACTGATACAATAGTAACACAAAGACCATAGAAATAACCAACAACTTTTTGATTGGATTTAAGTATCACTCTACAAGGGAAAACCTATAATTGACACTATTACCAGGACTAAGAACAGACAGCTAGACAGGTCATAGGTCTTAGTGAAAAATATTATTATCCTGCTAAATAAAAACAATTAAACTGATTCCGAATTACTTATTATCATGTCTATTATAGATTAATGTATCAATTAACCCTGATCAGAGGAGCTTTTTAACATAAATGGGTAACACAGAAACCTATAACAAAAATGTAAAGGGGGGAAGATAACTGTAGAACTCTCAGCCCTAAGTGTGATTCCTATTTAACATCCTTTCCTCCTAAGTCTCAGTAACTATTTTTTCTTAGATATTTTCTTTAATTACATTTCAAATGTTATCCTCTTTCATGGTTATCCCTCTGGAAAAAAAAAACTATACACTCCCCATTCACCCTGCCCAACAACCCATCCATTCCTGTTTCCAGGCCCAGGCATTCCCCTACACTGAGGTATAGAGCCAAGGGCCTAACCTCAAATTGATAACCAACTAGGCCATCCTCTGATACATATGCAGCTGGAGCCTTGAGTCCCACCATGTGTACACTTTGATTGGTGGTTTAGTCCCTGGGAGCTCTGGGGGTTCTGGTTGGCTCATGTTATTGTTACTCCTATGGGGCTGCAAACTTCTTCAGCACATTTGGGTCCTTTCTCTAGCTCCTTCATTGGGGACCCTGTGCTCAGTCCAATGGATGGCAGTGAGCCTCCACTTCTGTATTAGTAGGGCACTGGCAGAGTCTCTCAGAAGACAGCTATATCAGGCTCCTGGCAGCCAGCACTTGCGGGCATCCACAATAGTGTCTGGGTTTGGTGGTTGTATATGGGAAGGATCCCCTGTGTCTTAGTCAGGGTTTCTATTCCTGCACAAACATCATGACCAAGAAGCAAGTTGGGGAGGAAAGGGTTTATTCAGCTTACTTCCACATTGCTGTTGATCACCAGAGGAAGTCAGGACTGGAACTCAAGCAGGTCAGGAAGCAGGAGCTGATGCAGAGGCCATGGAGAGATGTTCCTTACTGGCTTGCTTAGCCTGCTCTCTTATAGAACCCAAGATTTCCAGCCCAGAGATGGCACCACCCACAAGGAGCCCTACCCCCTTGATCACTAATTGAGAAAATGCCCCACAGCTGGATCTCATGGAGGCACTTCCCCAACTGAAGCTCCCTTCTCTGTGATAACTCCAGCCTGTGTCAAGTTGACACACAAAACCAGCCAGTACTCCCAGGTAGGGCAATCTCCGGAGTGTCCTTCCTTCAGTCTCTTCTCTAGACTTTGCCTCTGCAAAACCTTTCATGGTTCTTTTGTTCCCCCTTCAAAAAGTGATCGAAGTATCCACACTTTGTTCTTCCAGATCTTGAGTTTCTTGTGGTTTGTTTATTGTACCTTGGGTATTCAGAGCTTCTTGACTAATATCCACTTATCAGGGAGTGCATATCACATGTGTTCTTCTGTGATTTGAGTTACCTCACTAAAAATTATATTCTCCCTATTCATCCATTTTCCTAAGAATTTCATAAATTCATCGTTTTTAGTCATTGAGTAGTACTCCATTGTGTAAATGCACCACATTTCTGTATCCATTTCTGTGTTGGGGGTTATCTGGGTTGTTTCCAGTTTCTGTCTATTATAAATAACGCTGCTGTGAACATAGTGGAAAATGTGTCCTTATTACATGTTGGAGCATCTTCTAGGTATATGCCCAGGAGTGGTATAATTGTGACCTCTGGTAGTACTATGTCCAATTAATGGAGGAACCAACAAACTGATTTCCAGAGTGGTTGTACCATCTTGAAATTCCACCAGCAATGAAGGAATGTTCCTCTTTCTCCACAACCAGCATCTGCTGTCACCAGAGTTTTTGATCTTAGCCATTCTGACTGGTATGAGGTGAAATCTCAGGGTTGTTTTGATTTGCATTTCCCTAATGACTAAGGATCTTGAACATTTCTTTAGGTGCTTCTCAGCCATACTGTATTCCTCTGTTGAGAATTCTTTGTTTAGTTCTGTACCCCATTTTTAATAGGGTTATTTGGTTCTCTGGAGTCTAACTTCTTGAGTTCTTTGTATATATTGGATATTAGCCCTCTATCTGATATAGGATTGATAAAGATCTTTTCCCAATCTATTGGTTGCTGTTTTGTCCTATTGACAGTGCCCTTTGCCTTACAGAAGCTTTGTGATTTTATGAGGTCCCATTTGTCAATTCTTGATCTTAGAGCATAACCTATTGGTGTTCTGTTCAGTAAATTGTCCCCTGTGCCCATGTGCTCTAGCTTTTCCCACACTTTCCTTTCTACTAGTTTCAGTTTATCTGGTTTTATGTGGAGTTCCTTGATCCACTTGGACATGAGCTTTGTAAAGGAAGTAAGAATGGATCATTTTGCATTCTTCTACATGCTGACCACCAGTTGAGCCAGCATCATTTGTTACAAATTCTGTTTTTTCCATTGGATAGTTTTAGCTCCGTTTTCAAGATCCAGTGACCATAGATGTATGGGTTCTGTCTGGGTCTCCAATTCTATTCCACTGATCTACCTACCTGTCACTGTACCAATACCATGCACTATTTATCACAGTTGTTCTATAGTACAGCTTGAAGTCCTGGATGGTGATTTCATCAGAAATTCTTTTACTGTTGAGAATAGTTTTCACTATTCTATGTTTTTGTTATTCCAGATGAATTGTTAAATCGCTCATATTCTAATTCTGTGAAGAATCGAGTTGGAATTTTGATATGGATTGCAATGAATCTGTAGATTGTTTTTGGCAAGATGGCCATTTTTCCTATCTTAATTCTGCCAATCCATGGGCATGGGAGACCTTTCTGTCTTCTGAGATCTTCTTTAATTTTCTTCTTCAGAGATTTGAAGTTCTTGTCATACAGGTCTTTCACTTGCTTAGTTTGAGTCACACCAAGGTATTTTATATTATTTGTGACTATTGTGAAGGGTGTTGTTTCCCTAATTTTTTTCTCAGCCTATTTATCCCTTGTGTAAGAGGAAGGCCACTGATTTGCTTTAGTTAATTTTATATCCAGCTACTTTGCTAAAGTTGTTCATCAGGTTTACGAGTTCTCTGGTGAAATTTTTGGGGTTACTTAAGTATACTATCATATCATCTGCAAATAGTGATAATTTGATTTCTTCTTTTCCAATTTGTATCCCTTTGATCTCTTTTTGTTGTATAATTGTGCTGGGTAAGACTTCAAGTACAATATTGAATAGGTAGGGAGAGAGTGGGCAGCCTTGTCTAGTCCCTGATTTTAGTTTGGGATTGCTACAAGTTTCTCTCCATTTAATTTGATGTTGACTATTGGTTTGCTGTTTGTTGCTTTCACAATGTTTAGGTATCAGCCTTGAATTCCTGATCTTTCCAAGACTTTTATCATGAGGGGTGTTGTATATTGTCAGCATCTAATGAAATGATCAGGTTTTTTTTCTTGAATTTGTTTATATAGTGGATTACTTAGATAGATTTCCATATATTGAACCATCCCTGCATACTTGGTATGAAGCCTACTTGCTCATAATTGATGATCCTGTAGATGTGTTCTTGGATTCCATTTGCATGAATTTTGTTGAATATTTTTGCATTGATATTCATAAGGGAAATTAGTCTGAAATTCTCTTTCTTTGTTGGGTCTCTGGTTTAGGTATCAGAGTAATTGTGGTTTCATAGAAGGAATTGGGTAGAGTACCTTCTGTTTCCATTTTGTGAAATGGTTTGAGGAGTATTGGTATTAGGTCTTCTTTCAAGGTCTGATAGATCTCTACACTAAACCCAACTTGTCCTGGGCTTTTTTTTTTTTTTCTTTTTTGGTTGGGAGAATATTAATGACTGTTTTGATTTTGTCAGGGCTTATGGAAAGTTAACATCATTTACCTGCTCTTGATTTACTTTGGTACTTGGCATCTGTCTAGAAAATTGTCCATTTTATCCAGGTTTTCCAGTTTTGTTGAGTATAGGTTTTTGTAATAGGATCTCATGATATTTTGGATTTCCTCAGTGTCTGTTGTTACATCTACTTGTTCATTTCTGTTCTTGTTAATTAGTATACTGTCTCTGTGCCCTCTAGTTAGTCTGGGTAAGGGTTCATCTATTTTGTTGATTTTCTCAAAGAGCCAGCTCCTGGTTTGGTTGATTCTTTATATAGTTCTTTTTGTTTCTATTTGGTTGATTTCAGCCCTGAGTTTGATTATTTCTGCCTTCAACTCCTCTTGGGTGAATTTACTTCTTTTTGTTCTAGAGCTTTCAGATGTGCTGTCAAATTGCTGGTGCATGCTTTCTCCAGTTTCTTTTTGGAGGCACTTAAAGCTATGGGTTTTCCTCTAAGGACTGCTTTCATTATGTCCAACAAGTTTGGGTATTTTGTAGCTTCATTTTCATTAAACTCTAGAAAGTCTTTAATTTCTTTCTTTATTCCTTACTTGACCAAGTTATCATTGAGTAGAGCATTGTTAAGCTTCCATGTGTATGTGGGCTTTCTATTGTTTATGTTGTTATTGAGGAACAGCCTTAGTCCATGGTGATCTGACAGAATGCAAGAAATTGCTTCAATCTTCTTGTATTTGTTGAGGCCTGTTTTGTGACCAGTTATATGGTCAATTTTGGAGAAGGTACCATGAGGTGCTGAGAAGATATATCCTTTTGTTTTAGGATAAAAACTTCTATAGATATCTATTAAATCCATCTGTTTCATAACTTCTGTTAGTCTCACTGTGTCTTTGTTTAATTTCTCTTTCCATGAACTGTCCATTGCAGATAATGATGTGTTGAAATATCTCACTATTATTGTGTGTGGTGTAATGTGTGCTTTGAGCTTCAGTAAAGTTTCTTTTATGAATGTAGATGCCCTTACATTTGGGGCATAGAGGTTCAGAAATGAGAGTTCATCTTGGTAGGACATATGTTTGATGAGTATGAAGTGTCCTGCCTTATATATTTTGATAACTTTAGGTTGAAAGTCGATTTCATTCAATATTAGAATAGCTATTCCAGCTTTTTTCTCATGACCATTTGCTTGGAGAAATGTTTTCCAGCTTTTTTCTGAGGTAGTGTCTGTCTTTCTCACTGAGGTAGGTTTCTTGTATGCAACAAAATGCTGTGTCCTGTTTATGTTCCCAGTCTGATAGTCTATGTCTTTTTATTGGGGAATTTAGTGATATTAATAGATATTAAGGAAAGGTAATTGTTGGTTCCTGTTATTTTTTTGTTAGAGTTGGAATTCTGTTCATGTGGCTATCTTCCTTTAGTTTTGTTGGAAGATTACTTTCTTGCATTTTTCTACAATGTACTTTCCCTTCTTGTGTTGGAGTTTTACATTTATTATCCTTTCTAGAGATGGATTTGTTGAAGGATATTGTGTAAAGTTGGTTTTGTCATGGAATACTTTGGTTTCTCCATCTGTGGGGATTGAGAGTTTTGCTGGTATAGAAGCCTGGGCTGGCGTTTGTGTTTTCTTAGGGTCTGTAGGACATCAACCCAGGATTTTCTAGCTTTCATAGTCTCTGGTGAGAAATCTGGTATAATTCTGTCTTTCTATGTTACTTGATCTTTTACCCTCACTGCTTTTAATAGTCTTTCTTTGTTTTGTGCATTTGGTGTTTTGACTATTATGTGACGGGAGGAATTTCTTTTCTGGTCCAGTCTATTTGGAGTTCTGTAGGCTTCTTGTATGTTCATGTGTATCTCTTTCCTTAGGTTAGGGAAATTTTCTTCTATAATTTTGTTGAAGTATTTACTAGTCCTTTAAGTTGGAAATCTTCACTCTCTTCTATATCTATTATCCTTAAGTTTGGTCTTCTCATTTTCTCCTGGATTTCCTGGATGTTTTGGGTTAGGAAATTTTTGCTTTTTGCATTTTCTTTGATTGTTGTGTCAATGTTTTCTATGGTATCTTCTGTACCTGAGATTCTCTCTTCTATCTCTTGTATTCTGTTGGTGAGGCTTGCATCTATGGTTCCTGACTTCTTTCCTGGGTTTTCTATCTCCTGATTTGTCTCTCTTTGTGATTTCTTGACTGTTTCTACTTCCATTTTTAGGTCCTGGATGGTTTTGTTCAGTTTCTTCACCTGTTTGGTTGTACTTTCCTCTAATACTTTAAGGGACTTTTGTGTTTCCTCTTTAAGGTCTACTTGTTTACTCATGTTCTCTTGTCATTCCTTAAGGGACTTTTGTATGTGTTTTTTAATGGCTTGTACCTGTTTAATCTGTGTTCTCCTGTATTTCTTTAATGGAGTTATTCATGTCCTACTTAAATACCTCTATCACCATCATTAGATACGATTTTAGATACAAGTATTGCTTTTCTGGTGTTTTGGGGTATCCAGGAGTTGCTGTGGTGGGGGTACTAGGTTCTGATGATGTCAAGTAGTCTTGGTTTCTTTTGATAAGATTCTTGCACTTGACTTTTGCCATCTGTTGATCTCTGGTGTTAGATGTTGTACTGGCTGGTTTTGTATGTCAACTTGACACAGGCTGGAGTTATCACAGAGAAGGGAGCTTCAGTTGGGGAAGTGCCTCCATGAGATCCAGCTGTGGGGCATTTTCTCAATTAGTGATCAAGGGGGTAGGGCCCTTTGTGGGTGGTACCATCCTTGGGCTGGAAGTCTTGGGTTCTATAAGAGACCAGGCTGAGCAAGCCAGGGGTAGCAAGCCAGTAAGGAACATCCCTCCATGGCCTCTGCATCAGCTCCT
>NC_045030.1:120362556-120362939 GCF_008632895.1 Mastomys coucha
GATATCCAAGGTTGTACCTTGTGCTGCAGCAGGACTTGGTAATGTGTAAGAGTCACCCAGGTGGTACTAATTTTGACAGCACGAAGGCGTCATGAAGAGCAGCTGAGGCTCGGCACAGTGAGAGGCCATGGAAGGCCATTGGTGAAGGGGCAGCCTCAGTTTGTAATTGATGGCCCAGGACTGAAGGTGTCATGCAAAGGAGTTGAGGCGTGGCACCGTGAAGACAGTGTATGAGAGGCTATTGGTGAAGCCTAGTTACAGCAGTGTTTTGGGAATGCCTGTACCATGCAATGACCACCAAGGACAGCAGCAGTGGAGTACAGGTGTCTGGAGCCCAGAAGACAAGCTGTGTGCTGCAATGGGCAGAGTTGGACCAGTTAAGC
>NC_045030.1:120363347-120368245 GCF_008632895.1 Mastomys coucha
ATCAACAGCCATGTGGAAGTGTAAGCTCAATAAACCCTTTCTTCCCCAACTTGCTTCTTGGTCATGATATTTGTGCAGGAATAAAAACACTGACTAATACAGATGTTCTTGCTGTCCCTGGCTGGACTTTGTTCCTCCTGTTTATAAGCCTGTGTCAGTACTTCTGGGAGATCAGCTCTCCTCTTGTAAGACATGTGCACTTGCAAGAAGAGGGCAGAGAGGGTCCCTCCTAGGTGAATTGGAAAGTAGAAAGGATCCTGTCCCAGATGTCCTGCCATTTCTGGGGCCTGTGGCTCCCACTTATGATGTGATATTTGACCCACAGATTTTAATATCATGCAAGAATGAACAGAGAATAAATAAGATTTTATAATATAAGCTTAAACCTTGGAATAATACTCTTTCATTTGACAGAATCTACTGATTCTATTTCAATAATATGCAAACTATAAGGCAATTATCTAAAGTTATTATTAAAAGCACTATAGCAATTCTTACATAAGGTGCTCATTTTAGGCTTTTTATAAGTTGGAAGTTAGAAATATAGATATATATTATTTATGTAAAAAAATAAATTACCTTTGTTTTATTGTGCTGAAACAGAATGCAATAAAAAAGGTAATTAGCCAATTTATCACAAATATACCAAACAGACCAATGATTTCAGTAATTACCAAGACAACTCAATTTTTGCTTTCCTATGCAAAACTTGTTTGCAACTGAATTGGAGATCATCAAACTTATTTATAATATAATGGTTACCAAAGCATGACAAAATTAGGCTGTTACAACCAATTAATTGAACTTAATAAAGCTATTAAAATTTTTTTGTTCATTAGTATTCCTTTGAGGTTAATGGTGTGTTCATTTTTTGCTGAAGATAATAATCATATTTTTTAAGAAAAAAATCAAATTATTTTGTAAAAGTCTAAGACTCTCAAACAGATAAAAGTACTTTTCTTCTGTTCTAAACCTAAAATGTACAGTAAGTTAGTTCATTTTACTTGTATTCTTTCATAAACCTCTTACTGACATTTTTGCATAGTAAACAACTTGGCTTTTGGTTCTCTTGTTCATTTTTTCTTATTCTACTACTACATGGATACATAGAAGCAAGTGTTGGTTTCCATACAAGGACACTTTTTGGCTTAGTTGTTTATTGCACAATCACTTACATAGTAGTGCCTGAGATTCCATTTTTCTCTTTCTAGAGAAAGAAACTTAGTTTGCTGCCTTCTCCATTGCTTCTGGGGGTAGTTTTATTAATGATAATTATTGTCATTTTTCCTAATTACATTTGTGTGTTATATATTTAAATCACTAAATTTTCATATATTTAGAAAATGTAGCATGACATTGGGCAATATGTACAACATCTGTTGAAGATGAAATCAATAATTTAATCTATAGATCACCCTATATCCTTAATACTTTTGTGATGAAAACACTTAATATCTAATAAGAGTTTGATGATGTTCCTATATTGTTGATGCTGAGCTTTGGATTAGTGATGGATTCTAGGAGAGAGACATTCTCATTGATTAGTTACCTACTGATGAACTAGCCATGGTACAATGAGTAGTTTCTAACTTATGATCATACAGACAGCTCCAATGAAACTTCTTTAGTCATTTTGTTCATCAAACAAAGCAGACATAAATAGAAGAATAGGACTTTTGGGGTGGAAACTATAGGGGTGGGAGGCAGACAACAAAATGGGAAGGTGACAATAAACAGTTTTATATATATATATGTATATATATATGCATAATGTATTATATATTATACTTTATATTGGTAAATTATTACAGAATTATTTGAGATCACTGAGAGCCTGAGACTGGAAACAGTATTCCTCTGGCATTTCAGTCTTAATTGTTTTGTGTCAATGTATCTTTCTAGGCCCCTTGTCTGGTGGGCTGATTCTATCCCCTCTTGACAAATCAGGGAAACCATTAAAATATCACAACAGGAGAGACATTGTGTATTGAGAACAGCTGAAATGGAATCTATTTCCATAATATTTATGTGCCTGCATTAGGCAAAAGAAGCTATATATCCAGTCATGGGATATTCAGCTGTGAAGAGAACGCTCAGTTGATAATTCCAATTGGCTTTCACATCTTTTTCAGTCACTTTCTATTTGATGTTATTCCGTATTTTAATGGTGATAACTCTACATATTTCTATTTCTTCTTCTATTTGGAAGCCTTACCAGAGGAGATGCTCTCTCTACTGGATTATCCAAATGACAACCTTAAAGGGGCTTTCCGAGTCAATTAATCCTAGATGTTTTCAGTACAAAATTCCATAAAATATTGCTGCCCATCATCTTTCTCTTTCTTTTTCTCTTTCTTTCTTTCTTTCTTTCTTTCTTTCTTTCTTTCTGTCTGTCTGTCTGTCTGTCTGTCTGTCTGTCTCTTTTTCTTTCTACCTATCATCTATTTATATATCCATTGTCTGTTTTTTTTATTTTAGTTTAAATTGCTATAATAATAAATTTGCTCATTGAAAACCAAAATTATGGTCATTAAAGATTTTTCTCTGGACTTTAAAAATGTTTATATTTTTCTTGTGTTTTGCTTTCTTTTTTAAAGTTCTGGGCATTTTGTTTGCCTGTTTAGGTGCTTTCTGATAAAGGAGAGAAAGAAACAGCATGGGTTTGAGTGGGTGAAGAGGTAGGAAGGATCTGGGAAGAGTCTGAATAAAGAAAAAACATAATAAGAATATATTGTATAAAAATTATATAAAATAATGTTAAAACTATATTGTATATACATCCAATGTACCTTTGCATATATATGTGTCTATGTGTGTATATATATTTATGTATATATATATATGTATGTGCATGTATCTGTGTATACATTTGTGTGTGTGAGTGTGTGTGTGTGTGTGTGTGTGTGTGTGTGTGAGTGTGTGTAGATATATTTTATTCCAAAGAGGGTGGAATTGAGGCACATAGAAGAACATTTTGGCCAAATGAAGAATGAAACTCATTAGGGCAAATGCTACAGACTTGTTGATTGAGACATACATATCTTCTTTGGACTGATTCCACTCCCTACATGCAAATCTCTTTTGCAAATACCCTCACAGCTCTGGCATTTCCAGTATGTTAAGGTCTTACAGCAACACAGGCTTTACTTTCACAACTTCCTGGAATTGTCTTTCATAGCATATTTACAGAAAATACAACCCTGCTACAATTTGGCACACTTCAGAAGCACTCTGATATAAGAAAAAGAGAATCTTAGAACCCCTCAGTCTTACACCTTATATTCCTCCAAAGCCAGCATCATCTTGATAACACTGCTAAGTATGACTGAGAGCTTAGAATGGACCCTGAACCACTTAGAGAACATTTGTTGGAACTGGGGCATGTTATCTGGGAGAGGAAGCATCCTTTAGTGTTTCTTATTTCACAAACTGAACTCTTAGCTAGGTTGGATTCTTATACTTAGGACACCTTCCTCATTGTTCCAGTGCTGAGAAGAGGCCTCCTTATCATTAATATGTTAATCAGTTTAGTAATTACATCCTTTCTTTTGGCTCATATTTTGAGTGTAAAAATAAGATGCTTCTTTTTATCTTTAAGTTGTACATTTTGTATGTCTATTTGTTTTCTACCCCACCAGAGATTTTTCATTGTTTATTTTCCTTAACATTATCGGTACAAATTTTTCCAATGAGGAAACATTTTTAAAAAAAGGTATATACTTTCACCTAGGAGGCACAGGCCTCAGAAGAGGCAGAGCAGTTGGTGCAGGATCCTTTCTACCTCCTTCTTCACCTAGGAGGATGTTCAGTAGACCCACAGCCCTCTCTGCCCCTTCCCTGCAAGCAGAGAGCTTGCCTTCAGGGAGTGCTCCAACCCAGAGAATCAGGTGAGATCTCCATTTTCTCTCGGATGACCTTCTAAGGTGGGACCAGCCAGGAGGCACAGGCCTCAGAAGCAGCAGGGCTGCCAGTGCAGGATCCTTTCTACCTCCCTCTTCACCTAGGAGGAGGTACTGCAGATCCACAGCCTTCTCTGCCCCTTCCTTGCATGTGGATAGCCTGTTTCCAGGGTTTATTCTTACCCCAGGACTCAGTAGGGACAACTGATCCACAGCCCAATTCAAACAAGTCTTACCTGAGGAAAGCTCTCTCAGAAGTACTGACACAGGCTTACAGAAGCACAGGAGGAACAAGCTCCACCCATAGACAGCAAGAACATCTAACACCAGAGATAAACAAATGGCAAAAGGCAAATGCAAGAATCTTACCAACAGAAACCAAGACCACATGGCTTCATCAGAACCTAGTACTCCCACCATAGCAAGTCCTGGATATCCCAAAACAACAGAAAAGCAAGATTTGGATCTAAAATCATATCCCACAATAGTGATAGAGGGATTTAAGAAGAGCATGAATAACTCCCTTAAAGAAATACAGGAGAACACAGATAATCAGGTTCAAGCCCTTAAAGAGGAAACACAAAAATCCCTTAATGAATTACAGGAAAGCACAACCAAACAGGTGAAGAGGAATTCCTCTTGTCACATAATAATCAAAACACGAAACACATCAAACAAAGAATTTTAAAAGCAGCAAAGGAAAAAGGTCAAGTAACATAGAAAGGCTAGATCAGATCAACGTTCTAAACTGTCCCATATCTGCTCATGAAATAGAAACAATCATTAATATTCTCCCAAACAAAAAAAGCCCAGGACAATATTGGTTTAGTGCAGAGTTTTATCAGACCTTTAAAGAAGACCTAATACCAATACTCCTCAAACTATTCCACAAAATAGAAACAGAAGGTACTCTAGCCAATTCTTTCTATGGATCCACAATTACTCTTATACCTAAACCACACAAAGACCTAACAAAGAAAGAAAACTTCAGACCAATTT